>NC_091307.1:1181043-1221043 GCF_038502225.1 Cherax quadricarinatus
TCTTTGCAGTCCTACCTCATCCTCGTCCGATTTAATTCTTCTCATCAACTTCAAGTCATCTGCGAACAGGAACACTTCAGAGTCTATTCCTTCCATCATGTCGTTCACATATATCAAAAATAGCACTGGTCCTAGAACTGACCCCTGTGGGACCCCGCTCGTAACAGGCGCCCACTGTGATACCTCTTCACGTACCATGACTCGTTGCTGCCTCCCTGTCAGGTATTCCCTTATCCATTGCAGTGCCCTCCCTTTTACGTGCGCCTGATCCTCCAGCTTCTGCACTAATCTCTTGTGGGGAGATTAGTGTGTGTGTGTGTGTGTGTGTGTGTGTGTGTGTGTGTGTGTGTGTGTGTGTGTGTATGTGTGTGTGTGTGTGTGTGTGTGTGTGTGTGTGTGTGTGTGTGTGTGTATATGTTTGTGTGTGTGTGTGTGTGTGCGTGTGTGCGTGTGTGTGTGTGTGTGTATGTGTGTGTGAGTGTGTATATATGTGTGTGTGTACTCACCTATTTGTGGTTGCAGGGGTCGAGTCATAGCTCCTGGCCCCGCCTCTTCACTGATTGCTACTAGGTCCTCTCTCTCCCTGCTCCATGAGCTTTATCATACCTCGCCTTAAAACTATGTATGGTTCCCGCCTTCTGGTTGATGTGTGCTTCCGGAGACGTGCTCGGTGTTATACTCACCCCAAGATCTTTCTCCTTGAGCGAGGTTTGCAATCTTTGGCTACCTAGCCTATACTCCGTCTGCGGTCTTCTGTGCCCTTCCCCGATCTTAATGACTTTGCATTTGGCTGCGTTAAATTCAAGAAGCCAGTTGCTGGACCAGGTGTCCAGTCAATCCAGGACTCTTTGAAGTCCTGCCTGATCCTCATCTGATTTAATTCTCCTCATTAACTTCACATCATCTGCGAACAGGGACACTTCTGAGTCTAACCCTTCCATCATGTCGTTCACATATACCAAAAATAGCAATGGTCCTAGGACCGACCCTTGTGGGACCCCGCTCGTCTCAGGCGCCCACTGTGATACCTCATCACGTACCATCACTCGTTGTTGCCTCCCTGTCAGGTATTCTCTGATCCATTGCAGTGCCCTTCCTGTTATATGAGCCTGATCCTCTAGCTTCTGCACTATCTTTTATGAGGAACTGTGTCAAAGGCATTCTTCAGTCCAAGAAGATGCAATCAACCCAACCCTCTCTCTCGTGTCTTACTTCTGTTACTTTATAATAAAACTCCAGAAGGTTTGTGACACAGAATTTGCCTTCCATGAATCTGTGCTGGTTGGCGTTTATACTCTTGTTCCGTTCCAGGTGCTCCACCACTCTCCTCCTGATAATCTTCTCCATAACTTTGCATACTATACACGTCAGTGACACAGGTCTATGATTTAGTGCCTCTTTTCTGTGTGTGTGTGTGTGAGTGTGTGTGTGTGTGTGTGTGTGTGGTGTGTGTGTGTGTGTGTGTGTGTGTGTTTATAGATATACTGTGTGATATATAAAGATTTGCTCGTTGCCTTTTTCTTTTCTCTGATCTGTATAAGTTTTATCTCTGTCCTCTGTAAAGGCGGAGATATAATCATAAAAATTCCATTTCTCCTGTGTATGGGATTGGATAATCTGAGAGATGGATGTTTCCAAGAAACCGTAACTGCCGTTCTGCTGTAACGAAACCTTTCAAGCTCCCGTCCTGCTGTAACGAAACCTCTGAAGCTTCCGTTCTGCTGTAACGAAACCTTTGAAGCTCCCGTCCTGCTGTAACGAAACCTTTGAAGCTCCCGTCCTGCTGTAACGAAACCTTTGAAGCTCCCGTTCTGCTGCAACGATACCTTTGAAGCTTCCGTTCTGCTGTAACGAAACCTTTGAAGCTCCCGTCCTGCTGTAACGAAACCTTTGAAGCTTCCGTTCTGCTGTAACGAAACCTTTGAAGCTCCCGTCCTGCTGTAACGAAACCTTTGAAGCTTCCGTTCTGCTGTAACGAAACCTTTGAAGCTCCCGTTCTGCTGTAACGAAACCTTTGAAGCTCCCGTCCTGCTGTAACGAAACCTTTGAAGCTCCCGTTCTGCTGTAACGAAACCTTTGAAGCTTCCGTTCTGCTGTAAGGAAACCTTTGAAGCTTCCGTTCTGCTGTAACGAAACCTTTGAAGCTCCCGTTCTGCTGCAACGATACCTTTGAAGCTTCCGTTCTGCTGTAACGAAACCTTTGAAGCTTCCGTTCTGCTGTAACGAAACCTTTGAAGCTCCCGTTCTGCTGTAACGAAACCTTTGAAGCTCCCGTTCTGCTGTAACGAAACCTTTGAAGCTCCCGTCCTGCTGTAACGAAACCTTTGAAGCTCCCGTCCTGCTGTAACGAAACCTTTGAAGCTCCCGTTCTGCTGTAACGAAACCTTTGAAGCTTCCGTTCTGCTGTAACGAAACCTTTGAAGCTCCCGTCCTGCTGTAACGAAACCTTTGAAGCTCCCGTCCTGCTGTAACGAAACCTTTGAAGCTCCCGTCCTGCTGTAACGAAACCTTTGAAGCTCCCGTTCTGCTGTAACGAAACCTTTGAAGCTCCCGTTCTGCTGTAACGAAACCTTTGAAGCTCCCGTTCTGCTGTAACGAAACCTTTGAAGCTCCCGTTCTGCTGTAACGAAACCTTTGAAGCTCCCGTTCTGCTGTAACGAAACCTTTGAAGCTCCCGTTCTGCTGTAACGAAACCTTTGAAGCTTCCGTTCTGCTGTAACGAAACCTTTGAAGCTCTCGTAGCTGATGAACGTTCAAGGGAATACTTGAAGTATCGCAACTCAGACTGACACATCTCAACACTATGAATATAATCCTCACTAATGAAATCACTGAGGATTACATTCATAGCCAGATTACGTTCATAGCCAGGATTACATTCATAGCCAGATTACATTCATAGCCAGGATTACATTCATAGCCAGGATTACATTCATAGCCAGGATTACATTCATATCCAGGATTACACTCATAAACTGTTTCCCTGGAAACATACAAACATATCTGGCTTTTCTTCCCACTGTGTGACATTCATACAGAAAAGGTAGCAACACACTGCGGTTGCATCAAATTTTGTTGAAATCTCTCTCTCTCTCTCTCTCTCTCTCTCTCTCTCTCTCTCTCTCTCTCTCTCTCTCTCTCTCTCTCTCTCTCTCTCTCTCTCTCTCTCTCTTTCCCATCGGCACTCTCGGCTCACCTTCTCTTTGTATTTTATTTATATCCTCATTCTGATAAAAGTGAACAAAGGCCAGGGGAGTGAAAGTGCTTATATTGTTACAGTAGTCACCCCACCCTCCAGCTGACACAACCCCTGGGGTGCCACCCTCCAGCTGACACCACCCCTCGTATGCCACCACCCCTAGCATGCCACCACCCCTGGGGTGCCACCCTCCAGCTCACACCACCCCTCGTATGCCACCACCCCTAGCATGCCACCACCCCTGGGGTGCCACCCTCCAGGTGACACCACCCCTGGGGCGCCACCCTCCAGCTGACACCACGACCTTTGGGGTGCCACCCTCCAGCTAACACCACCCACGGTATGCCACCACCCCTGGGGTGCCACCCTCCAGCTGACACCACCCATGGTATGCCACCACCCCTGGGGTGCCACCCTCCAGCTGACACCACCCCTGGTATGCCACCACCCCTGGGGTGCCACCCTCCAGCTGACACCACCCCTGGTATGCCACCATCCCTGGGGTGCCACCCTCCAGCTGACACCACTCCTGGTATGCCACCCTCCAGCTGACACCACCCCTGGTATGCCACCACCCCTGGAGTGCCACCCTCCAGCTTGCATAACCCCTGGCATGCCACCACCCCTGGGGTGCCACCCTCCAGCTGACACCACCCCTGGTATGCCACCACCCCGGGGGTGCCACCCTCCAGCTGACACCACCCTTGGTATGCCAACACCCCTGGGGTGCCACCCTCCAGCTTACACCACCCCTGGTATGCCACTACCCCTGGGGTGCCACCCTCCAGCTGACACTACCCCTGGGAAGCTACTACCTCTGGGGTGCCTCCCTCCAGCTGACACCACAACTGGGATGCTACTACCCCTGGGGTGCAACCATCCAGGTGACACAACCCATGAGATGCTACCTCCCTTGGGGTGCCACGCTCCAGCTGGCAGTACCCCTGGTATGCCACAACCCATGGGGTGCCACCCTCCTGCTGACACCACCCCTGGTATGCCACCATCCCTCGGGTACCACCCTCCAGCTGACACCACTCCTGGTATGCCACCACCCATGGGGTGCCACCCTCCTGCTGACACTACCCCTGGGAAGCTACTACCCCTCGGGTACCACCCTCCAGCTGACACCACTCCTGGTATGCCACTACCCCTGGGTTGCCACCCTCCAGCTGACACTACCCCTGGGAAGCTACTACCCCTGGGGTGCCTCCCTCCAGCTGACACCACAACTGGGATGCTACTACCCCTGGGGTGCAACCATCCAGGTGACACAACCCATGAGATGCTACCTCCCTTGGGGTGCCACGCTCCAGCTGGCAGTACCCCTGGTATGCCACAACCCATGGGGTGCCACCCTCCTGCTGACACCACCCCTAGTATGCCACCATCCCTCGGGTACCACCCTCCAGCTGACACCACTCCTGGTATGCCACCACCCATGGGGTGCCACCCTCCAGCTGACACCACCCTTGGTATGCCACCACCCCTGGAGAGCCACCCTCCAGCTGGCATAACCCCTGGCATGCCACCACCCCTGTTGTGCCACCCTCCAGATGACACCACCCCTGGTATGCCACCACCCCTTGGGTGCCACCCTCAAGCTGACACCATCTTTGTATGCCAGCACCCCTGGTGTGCCACCCTCCAGCTGACACCACCCCTTGTATGCCAGCACCCCTGGGGTGCCACCCTCCAGCTGACACCACCCCTGGTATGCCAACACCCCTGGGGTGCCACCCTTCAGCTGACACCACTTCTGGGAAGTTACTACCCCTGGGGTGCCACCCTCCAGCTGACACCACCCCTGGGATGCTACTACCCCTGGGGTGCCACCCTCCTGGTGACACAACCCATGGGATGCTACCACCCCTGGGGTGCCACCCTCCAGCTGACACCAACTCTGGTATGCCACCACCCTTGGGGTGCCACCCTCCAACTGACACCACCCCTGGTATGCCACCACACCTGGGATTCCACCCTCCAGCTGACACCACCCCTGGTATGCCAACACCCCTGGGGTGCCACTCTCCAGCTTACACCACCCCCTGGGGGGCCACCCTCCAGCTGACACCACCCCTGGGGTGCTACCCTCCAGCTTACACCACCCCTGGTACGCCACCTCCCCTGAGGTGCCACCCTCCAGCTGACATCACCCCTGGTATGCCACCACCTCTGGTATGCCACCACCTCTGGGGTGCCACCCTCCAGCTGACACCACCCCTGGGATAGTACTACCCCTGGGGTGCCACCCTCCAGGCGACGCAACCCATGAGATGCTACCACCCCTGGGGTGCCACCTTCCAGCTAACACAACCCCTGTAAAGCCATCACCCCTGGGGTGCCACCCTCTAGATGACACAACCCCTGGGATGCTATTACCCCTGATGTGCCACCTTCCAGCTGACACCACCCTTGGGATGCTACTACCCCTGAGGTGCCACCCTCCAGCTGACACAACCCCTGGGATGATACTACCCCTGAGGTGCCACCCTCCAGCTGACACAGCCCCTGGGATGTCACCACCTTTGAGGTGCCACCCTCCAGCTGAAACAACCCCTGGGATGCCACCTCCCCTGAGGTGCCACCCTCTGGCTGACACAACCCCTGGGATGCTACTACCCCTGAGCTGCCACCCTCCATTTGAAAAAACTCCTGGGATGCCACCGCCCCTGGGGTGCCACCCTCCAGCTAACACCACCTCTGGGGTGCCACTCTCCAGCTGACACCACCCCTGAGATTCCACCATCCCTTGGGTGCCCCCTCCAGCTGACACCACTCCTGGGATGCCGCCCTCCAGCTGACACCAACCCTGGAGGTTACCTGGAGGTTACCTGGAGGTTACCTGGAGGTTATTCCAGGGATCAACGCCCCCGCGGCCCGGTCCATGACCAGGCCTCCCGATGGATCAGGGCCTGATCAACTAGGCTGTTACTGCTTGCCGCACGCAGTCTAACGTACGAGCCACAGCACGGCTGATCCGGCACTGACTTTAGGTATCTGTCCAGCTCTCTCTTGAAGGCAGCCAGGGGCTTATTGACAATTCCCCTAATGCTTGATGGGAGGCTGTTGAACAGTCTTGGGCCCCGGACACTTATGGTGTTTTCCCTCAGTGTACCAATTGCGCCCCTACTTTTTATTGGGGGCATTTTGCATCGCCTGCCCAGTCTTTTACTTTCGTAGGGAGTGATTTCTGTGTGCAGATTTGGGACCATTCCTTCCAGGATTTTCCAAGTGTAGATTATGATATATCTCTCTCTCCTGCGTTCCAACGAGCACAAGTCAAGTGCTTCCAAGCGTTCCCAGTAGTTAAGGTGCTTTACAGAACTTATACGTGCAGTAAAGGATCTCTGTACATTCTCTAGATCTGCGATTTCACCTGCTTTGAATGGAGATGTTAATGTACAGCAGTATTCCAGCCAAGAGAGAACAAGTGATTTGAAAAGGATCATCATTGGCTTGGCATCTCTCGTTTTGAAAGTTATCGTTATCCATCCTAACATTTTCTTTGCACGTGCGATCGTGGGACTGTTGTGATCCTTGAAAGTGAGATCCTCAGACATTACTACTGCCAGGTCCCTTACATTATTTTTCCGCTCTATTGTATGGCCGGAGTCAGTAGTATACTCTGTTCTAGTTATTATCTCCTCCAGTTTTCCATAACGGAGTAGTTGGAATTTGTCCTCATTGAACATCATATTGTTCACCGTTGCCCACTGGAAAACTTTGTTTATATCTTCTTGGAGGTTAACCGCGTCCTCAGCAGATGACAGCCTCATGCAGATCCTAGTATCATCCGCAAAGGATGATACGGTGCTGTGGTGTATATCTCTGTCTATGTCTGATATGAGGATAAGGAATAAGATGGGGGCGAGTACTGTGCCTTATGGAACAGAGCTCTTCACTATGGCAGCCTCCGATTTAACTCTGTTGACCACTACTCTTTGTGTTCGATTTGTTAGGAAGTTGAAGATCCATCTCCCCACTTTCTCAGTTATTCCTTTAGCACGTATTTTATGGGCTATTACGCCATGATCGCATTTGTCAAATGCTTTTGCAAAGTCTGTGTATATTACATCTGCATTCTGATTTTCTTCCAGTGCATCCAAGGCCATGTCATAGTGATCCAGTAGTTGTGAGAGGCAGGAGTGACCTGCCCTGAACCCATGTTGCCCAGGATTGTACAGATTTTGGGAATCCAGGTGATTTGCAATCCTGCTTCTTAGCACTCTTTCAAAGATTTTTATGATGTGGGACGTCAGAGCTATTGGTCTATAGTTCTTAGCTAATGCTTTGCTGCCACCTTTATGGAGTGGGGCTATATCCGTTGTTTTAAGTGACTGTGGAATTTCACCCATGTCCAAGCTCCTCCTCCATAGTGTACTTAGGGCACGCGAGAGGGGTTTCTTGCAGTTCTTAATGAAAACAGAGTTCCACGAGTCTGGGCCCGGGACTGAGTGCATAGGCATGTTGTCAATGGCTTTTTTCGAAATCTATCGGAGTTAGGGTAATGTCGGAAATCTGGCATACATTTATGGAGTTTTGAGGCTCATTCATGAAGAAATCATGTGGGTCGTCGATCCTCAGACCGATTAGTGGTTCACTAAACACAGAGTCGTACTGGGATTTCAATATTTCACTCATTTCCTTGTTGTCATCTGTGTAAGTCCCATCCTGTCTGAGTAAGGGCCCGATACCGGATGTGGTATTTGCCTTGTTTTTGGCATATGAAAAGAAATATTTTGAATTTCTTTCAATTTCACTAATAGCTTTAAGCTCCTCCTGCCTCTCCTGGTTCCTGTAAGAGCCATTTAACTTAAGTTCGATAGTTTTCACTTCCCTGGTCAGTGCCTCCTTTCGTGTATCAGATATTCTAGCACTCCTGAGGAGCTCAGTGACTCTTCGTCGTCTTCTGTAGAGGGAGCGTCTTTCTCTCTCCAGTTTATTCCTGCTCTTCTTTCTTAGGGGAATATGCCTAGAACATGCTTCGGCTGCCAGGAAGTTGATCCTTTCAAAGCACTGGTTTGGATCCATGTCATTTAAGACATCTTCCCAACATGTTTCGTTTAGGACATGGTTTATCTGGTCCCAGTTGATGTTCTTGTTGTTGAAGTTGTATTTTGTGAAGACACCTTCACAGGTACATGCATTCTACTGATCAGGACCCCTATGCATGTACGTCTGGACTTCGATTAGGTTGTGATCGGAATTAGTTGTTTTTGATATTCTTGTCTCTTATCAGGTCCTCATTATTTGTGAAGATAAGGTCAAGTGTGTTTTCTAGTCTTGTTGGCTCCACTATCTGCTGGCTTAAGGTGTGTTTTTCGCAGAGACTTAGTAGCTCATGTGTGTGTGACCTTTCATCTGCACTACCTCCGGGGATTGTTTCAGCTATAACATTATTTGCTACATTCTTCCATTTTGTATGCCTTAGGTTGAAATCACCAAGCAGTAAGATGTTTGGGGATGGAGCTGGAAGGTTTTCCAAACAGTAATCAATTTTCAGTAGCTGTTCCTGGGATGCCACCACCCCTGGGATATCACCCTTCAGCTGACACGACCCCTGGGGTGCCATCCTCCAGCTGACACCACCCCTGGGATGCCACCACCCCTGTGGTGTCTCCTTCCAGCTGACACCACCCCTGGGGTGCCGCCCTCCAGCTGACACCACCCCTGAGGTGCTATCGCCCCTGGGGTGCTATCACCTCTGGGGTGCTATCACCCCTGGGGTGCCAACCTCCAGCTGACACCGCTCCTGGGGTGCCACTCTCCAGCTGACACTACCTCTGGGATGCCACCACCCTCCCTGGCGAGCCACCACCACCACCACCTCTGGCGATCCGCCACCACCTCCCCTGGCGTGCCACCACCACCGCCCCTGGCGAGCCACCACCACCACCCCTGGCGTGCCACTACCACCGCCTCTGG
The DNA here is from genome assembly GCF_038502225.1 of Cherax quadricarinatus. Classification (NCBI taxonomy): domain Eukaryota; kingdom Metazoa; phylum Arthropoda; class Malacostraca; order Decapoda; family Parastacidae; genus Cherax; species Cherax quadricarinatus. Next base: position 1,190,171 of record NC_091307.1, read on the forward strand.
CGTGCCACCACCACCGCGTCTGGCGTGCCATCACCACTTACACCCGCGGCAAAGTACGACCACCACTCCTGGCGTGCCGCCACCATCACCACCACCACCACAGGCGTGCCACCACCACCACCACCCCTGGAGCGCCGCCAACACCACCACCCCTGGAGCGCCACTACACTGGAGTGCCAACATCTGGGTTCTCCTACAAGGCGACACACCTGCTCATTAGCACAAGTAACAATGCTGAGAGACATCCGCTCACCGCTACACACACACAACTCAAAGATGTTCTCTGTTCGCTTTATCTTCTTGCTCTTTTCTAGTCTCTCTCTCTCTCTCTCTCTCTCTCTCTCTCTCTCTCTCTCTCTCTCTCTCTCTCTCTCTCTCTCTGTCTCTCTCTCTCTCTCTCTCTCTCTCTCTCTCTCTCTCTCTCTCTCTCTCTCTCTCTCTCTCTCTCTCTCTCTCTCTCTCTTTCTGTCGCTCTCGTGACTAGTGCCACAGAGTGGTGAGTTTCAACAACAGAGACTAGTGCCACATAGTGGTAAGGTTCAACCAGTGACCAGTGCCACATAGTGGCAAGGTTCAACCAGTGACCAGTGCCACATAGTGGCAAGGTTCAACCAGTGACCAGTGCCACATAGTGGCAAGGTTCAACCAGTGACCAGTGCCACATAGTGGCAAGGTTCAACCAGTGACCAGTGCCACATAGTGGCAAGGTTCAACCAGTGACCAGTGCCACATAGTGGCAAGGTTCAACCAGTGACCAGTGCCACATAGTGGCAAGGTTCAACCAGTGACCAGTGCCACATAGTGGCAAGGTTCAACCAGTGACCAGTGCCACATAGTGGCAAGGTTCAACCAGTGACCAGTGCCACATAGTGGCAAGGTTCAACCAGTGACCAGTGCCACATAGCGGCAAGGTTCAACCAGTGATCAGTGCCACATAGTGGCAAGGTTCAACCAGTGACCAGTGCCACATAGTGGCAAGGTTCAACCAGTGACCAGTGCCACATAGTGGCAAGGTTCAACCAGTGACCAGTGCCACATAGTGGTAAGGTTCAACCAGTGACCAGTGCCACATAGTGGCAAGGTTCAACAAATGGCCATCTCATCAATTTCACAGTAGCAAGAAACAATTACAAAGATGCAGTAGTTTACTATTAGTCTGTTTAATTATTTTTACTAATGCATGTAATTTCTGGTCCAGACAATGCATTTTATTTGCAACTTCTAATACCCGATGAAATGTTCAGTTACCTGAGCTACATGGTAGTGAGTGGGGGGTGAAAGGGACTAATGTGCGACACCTGGGAATCTTTATTTGAAGATGTTTCGCCAACCGGTGCCTTTATTAGTCCAGTACAGAGGAAGATAAGGTAATCAGTCCCTCATCCTAGCAGTATTATACGCAGAAGACAGTTGATGATGTAATTAGTCCCACATGCTAGCATTATACACAGAAGACAGTGGAAGATTGGGTAATCAGTCCCTCATCCTAGCAGTATTATAGTCAGAAGACAGTTGATGATGAGGTAATTAGTCCCACATACTAGCAGTATTATTCACAGAAGACAGCGAAGGATGAGATAATCAGTCGCTCGGTCTGAAAGCCGGTGTTCGGTACCTTAGTCTTTTGAAATCTGAGAGGAAATACTATTTGGTCCACAAATTTCCATTCACAATCTCGAACCGACGTTGTCTGGAAGCCTCAGTTTTTTCTGTGACAAGTGATTACAGTAGGTGTTAACATGCTGTTAGCCAGGAAGAACAGTAGCCAGTCTGTGGGGTCGTCCTCTGGGTTCCTCACTCTTCTAACATTGAGCTGATCGCTGTTAATAAAGTATTTTACTGGTTTTTTATTTAGTTTCGCTCGTTTTTAATAAATACTCGATGTTTAATCATCACGTCAGGCAAATGTGAGAGAATTCTTGAAACTAAAGAAAGATATTAATTTTTTTTCTTTTGCATTTGGGGCTTGGATCTTTGCAGGAACATTAGGTGCCAGGTTAACTTTTTGTTTTATTATTTAAAACATGAGTTGCATTCAGCCAAGTTAGAAGAGGAAAATATACACTGAGAGGCATTTGTATATATATATATATATATATATATATATATATATATATATATATATATATATATATATATATATATATATATATATATATATATATATATATATATATATATATATATATATATATATATATATATATATATATATATATATATATATATATATATATATATGTCGTGGCGAATAGGCAGAACTTGCGATCTTGGCTTAAATAGCAACGCTCATCTTGCCATATAGAACAAGCGAAAATTTGTGTATGCAATAATTTCGCCAAAATCATTCTGAACCTAACGAAAAAAATACATTTCACTGTGTTTGTTTAGTATTAAATTATTGTAAACAAATCTGAAATATATTTAGTTGGGTTACCTGGAGTTTACCTGGAGAGAGTTCCGGGGATCAACGCCCCCGCGGCCCGGTCTGTGACCAGGCCTCCTTAGGTCAGTGTCCGAGGATGCGACCCACACCAGACGACTAACACCCAGGTACCCATTTTACTGATGGGGAACATAGACAACAGGTTGAAAGAAACACGTCCAATGTTTCTACTCTGGCTGGGAATCGAACCCAGGCCCTCGCCGTGTGAAGCGAGAGCGTTAACCACCAGGCCACCAGAGCCCATTTAGGCTAAAATAAATTGTTCTTGTTATAATAAGGTTAGGTAAGTTTTCTAAGATTCTTTTGGTGCAAAATTAATTTTTTTTACACCAACATTAATGAAAAAAATATATGTTTAAACGTATAAGAGACATTGTTAGAAAGGATTTAATTTTAAGTGAGTTCTTGCTAATTGGCCAGTTTTACATATTCGGCACGACATATATATATATATATATATATATATATATATATATATATATATATATATATATATATATATATATATATATATATATATATATATATATATATATATATATATATATATATACATATATATATATATATATATATATATATATATATGTATATATACATATTCGGCACGACATATATATATATATATATATATATATATATATATATATATATATATATATATATATATATATATATATATATATATATATATATATATATATATATATATATATATATATATATATATATATATATATATATATATATATATATATATATATATATGCATATATATATATATATATATATATATATATATATATATGCAAAACAACCACTCTGAAAGAATAGAGAAATTCCAAGCGCTTTCGTGACTACTTACATTATCATGTGAGTAGTCACGAAAGCGCTTGGAATTTCTCTATTCTTTCAGAGTGGTTGTTTTGCATATTCTGAAATCACCTGTTTACTGTGATCTTATTGCGTATATATATATATATATATATATATATATATATATATATATATATATATATATATATATATATATATATATATATATATATATATATATATATGTATATGTGTGTGTGTGTGGTGTGTGTGTGTGGTGTGTGTGTGTGGTGTGTGTGTGTGGTGTGTGTGTGTGTGTGTGTGTGTGTGTGTGTGTGTGTGTGTGTGTGTGTGTGTGTGTGTGTGTGTGTGTGTGTGTGTGTGTGTGTGTAATATTTATTTTAATCTCTATAATAGGGATTAATATCCTTGACGAATGTGTTGAGGTGATTCACAGCCATAATAACCCACTTTTTTCTTGTCAGAGCCCAGAGCTATGTGTGACATACTATTATCTCTGCCTTTTCCATGACGCCAATGCTCAGATAGCTAATTACTGCTAAAAACGGGAGCTACATATGTAAGGAGATTAAATAATTTTCTCTGTACCAGGGATTGAACTCGGGCCCGTTCCTTGTGAACCCAAGGTACTACTACTGAGCTAAGACAGTTTTTGCACTTAATAAGTCTTAAACCAATTCCAGGATGCATTATTTGGCGATTTGCCCTTCATGTTTTTCTACACTAGATATTTTTTAGGAATTTTAATAACTCTTATTCTCAGTTAGGTCAAGTTAGGTTTGTTTGGGTTACCATTATTGACCAACACTCGATGCCCACTTAATTAGGTACACCTGCATACCTCGTTATTGCAGACATCTAATCAACTGACCACGTGACAACACCTCAGTATCTAAAGCCATGTAGACATGGACAAGAGATTCAGTTGTTGTTTACACCAAATATTAGAATGGTGAAGGAATGCGATCTAAGTGATTTTGATCGTGGAATGTTTGTTAGTGCTGAACTGGCTGGTTTAAATATCTTGGAAACTACTGATCTCCTGGGAATTTTACGCACTACAGTCTCCGAGTTTAGAGAGAATGTTGTGCAAACACTAAACATCCAGTGAGTGGCAGTTCTGTGGGAGAAAACACCTTGATAATGAGAGAGGTTAGAGGACAATGGCCAGACTGGTTCAAGCTGACAAAGACGATAATAACTGAAAATAGCTATGCATTATAACAGTGGTAGGCAGAAGAGCATCTCTGAATGTACAACATGTCATACCTTGAAGTGGATGGGAAACAGCAGCAGAAGACCACACTGGGCTCCACCCCCTGTCAGGTAATATAGGACACTGAGGCAAGAGTGAGCACAGGCTTACCAAAACTGGAGGGTTGAAGATTGGAAAAAACGTCGCCTAGTCTAATGAATCACAATTTCTGCTACGACATGAGTTGATACAGTCAGAATTTGGCATAAACACTTTGAATCCATGGATGCATCCTGCCTTGTGTTAACGATTCAGGCTGGTGGTGGTGATGTAATGGTGTGGGGAATGTTTTCCTGGCACATTTTAAGCCCATAATACCAACTGCGCATCATTTAAATGCCACAGCCTGCCTGAGTAATATTGCTGATTATGTGCATTTCTTTATGGTCGAAGCAGTCTTTCCATCTTCCATTGGCTGCTTCCAGCAGGATATCTCATGCTGGTTCCGTAAGCAGAACAATAAACTCAGTATACTCCAGTGTCTTCCACAGTCACCAGATCTCTAGCCAATATATTGAGCACCAGAATCTCTAAGAAATATTTCCAGTACCTTGATGAATCCATGCCACCACCACATCAGGTTGTTCTGGGGGTATGGGGGGATTTACCCAGTATTAAAAGATGTATCTATTTCAGTGGCCACCACTGAGTTCATATTTACGTACACTTAACAGAAAATAACGAAACAAAAAATAAAAAATCGGTTATTTACGTTTGACAGCATGTCTCATGCACCTGAAAATTAATATTTGCAATTGTGAATTCTTTTGACGGACTCTACATTCAAGATATACTGTATTATGCATTAAAAAATTACGGAATATTTTGATGTTATATATAAAAAAGACCATTTGTATTGGCAAACACTCCTGCACCTGCCAGTCCTAGCTCGTGTTTACTGGTAAGTAGGCTAGAAAATACCAGCACCATTAAATCTGTACGAGTAAATGCAACTGAAATTACGGATTCCCGTTCACTTTTTTTCGGAATATACTCCTGAAACCGACTATCCCAACTCACTTTTTTCCCTTTTTAAAAGTCTCCTGAGTAAATGCTTGAACATAATTATTAGAAAACGTTTCTGTCCTGGCACCTTGATCACTTTATCTTAGAAGTGAATAAGGTCCAAGAACCACAGCGTTTTCTATCTACTAAATATGTCCTAGTGTTTACTCAAGTGTTTTATTATACCACTCATCGGTATCCATTATCAAGGTCTGTACCGCTGCATTACCGATAAGCCGATAGCAGAGTGGAGAAACACGTTAGCGTATGTAGTGGTACATTTACAGCAATGCCAGCAGATGCATATTTGTTGTGTGCCCTGAGCTTAAAAAAACCGACTTTCATTGTAATTGAATCTGTCACAAACACGAGGATAACATTATACGAGCGAGCTGGTTAATGAGCAGGTAAAAAGTGTACAATGTAAGCGATGTAGTAATAATAGTGAGTGTAGAGATTAATCTCATCAGCGACTACTGGCGGTTTGTTCCTGACACACGCAATTACAGCGTATGAAGAAGAGAAATAAGTGAAGAGCGTATAACTTCTGCTTAGAGCAATGTCCTGGTGATGAAGTGGACACCTGTGCACACTTGAGAATCTTTATTCTGGAAACGTTTTGCCAGCCAGTGGCTTCTTCAGTCCAGTGCAGAGAAGCGATGGAAGATGAGGAGTTTGAGGTGATCAGTGAGCCTGGAGTCGATGTGTTCAGTCCACTAATCTTGACAAAAGTGCAGCATATTCGCGGAAATGAGGCTTAAGTACTGTAGACACATGAGATGGAGCAGTGGCAGGCGGAGTCACCATTGGAAAACCCCACTAATGTAAGTAGGTTGGGCCAATAGACAAAACAACTTATGAAGAATTCCCCGCATCAGGATACCAAGATGTTGCTGTGTGTGTCTAACCACATGGACTCCAGGCCGAGGGGACTGATTACCTCAAACTCCTCCTCATTTTTCACCGTTTCTCTACATTGGACTAAAGAGGCCACTGGGTAGCAGAACGCTTCCAGAATAAAGATTCCGAAGTGCTGCACAAGTGTCTTATTCATCATTTTGGTTTCCTATCCATTTATTTAGGCTCAGAGTGAGGTGTAGTAGTAGTAGTGATTTATACATGTTGGAACGATAACTTGAACAACGCCTGTGTACAACACCGAAATTCCACCAATCATCTCATGAAATTCAGGGACGCCCAATTAGTGATCAAAGAAACCAATTTCCGCAGACACAAGTGCCTTGAATCAGCACTAATCGCTGTTTCTAATACAATTAAGCAAAACAAAGGCAGCTTCACCATCTCTGAAGTCTTAGCAAGAATCCTCCTGAAAACAGTAAACCTGCCATCACATAGTCTCTCCTGTTAATACTACACAAAGCACATTACAGAGAATGAACACTGAAACAAGCTGCCTCTATCAAGTCTATATTTGTCCAACCTATTTTTGTTACCCAAGTAATAGCTTTTATATCCTTTTACTCATGTGCGAGTTAATTGTTCTACCATATTGTATTACTACTACTACTACTACTACTACAACTTATATCACTACTACTACTACTACTACTACTACTATTACTACCACTAGCATTGCACCTCACTCTGAGCCTTTATATACTCTCTGTGTCCATGTACTGTTTGTAATGGCTTGACAAAGCTCCTGGAGAGCGAAACGTTGCCACAATAAAAATGTCACATTAGTTGCACTTGTGTCCTTTTACTTTACATATTGTAGGTAATTCTATCAACATTGTTACAATGAGGATCATGTAAGCTGCAAGTAACGAGGATCATGTAGGTTACAAGTAACGAGGATCATGTAGGTTGCAAGTAACGAGGATCATGTAGGCTGTAAGTAACGAGGATCATGTAGGCTGCAAGTAACGAGGATCATGTAGGCTGCAAGTAACGAGGATCATGTAGGTTGCAAGTAACGAGGATCATGTAGGCTGCAAGTAACGAGGATCATGTAGGCTGCAAGTAACGAGGATCACGTAGGCTGCAAGTAACGAGGATCATGTAGGATGCAAGTAACGAGGATCATGTAGGCTGCAAGTAACGAGGATCATGTAGGCTGCAAGTAACGAGGGTCATGTAGGCTGCAAGTAGCGAGGATCATCTAGGCTGCAAGTAACGAGGGTCATGTAGGCTGCAAGTAACGAGGGTCGTGTAGGCTGCAAGTAACGAGGATCATGTAGGCTACAAGTAACGAGGATCATGTAGGTTGCAAGTAACGAGGATCATGTAGGCTACAAGTAACGAGGATCATGTAGGCTGCAAGTAACGAGGATCATGTAGGCTGCAAGTAACGAGGGTCATGTAGGTTGCAAGTAACGAGGATCATGTGGGTTGCAAGTAACGAGGATCATGTAGGTTGCAAGTAACGAGGATCATGTAGGCTGCAAGTAACGAGGGTCATGTAGGCTGCAAGTAGCGAGGATCATCTAGGCTGCAAGTAACGAGGGTCATGTAGGCTGCAAGTAACGAGGGTCGTGTAGGCTGCAAGTAACGAGGATCATGTAGGCTACAAGTAACGAGGATCATGTAGGTTGCAAGTAACGAGGATCATGTAGGCTACAAGTAACGAGGATCATGTAGGCTGCAAGTAACGAGGATCATGTAGGTTGCAAGTAACGAGGATCATGTAGGCTACAAGTAACGAGGATCATGTAGGCTGCAAGTAACGAGGATCATGTAGGCTGCAAGTAACGAGGGTCATGTAGGTTGCAAGTAACGAGGATCATGTGGGTTGCAAGTAACGAGGATCATGTAGGTTGCAAGTAACGAGGATCATGTAGGCTGCAAGTAACGAGGGTCATGTAGGCTGCAAGTAGCGAGGATCATCTAGGCTGCAAGTAACGAGGGTCATGTAGGCTGCAAGTAGCGAGGATCATCTAGGCTGCAAGTAACGAGGGTCATGTAGGCTGCAAGTAACGAGGGTCGTGTAGGCTGCAAGTAACGAGGATCATGTAGGCTACAAGTAACGAGGATCATGTAGGTTGCAAGTAACGAGGATCATGTAGGCTACAAGTAACGAGGATCATGTAGGCTGCAAGTAACGAGGATCATGTAGGCTGCAAGTAACGAGGGTCATGTAGGTTGCAAGTAACGAGGATCATGTGGGTTGCAAGTAACGAGGATCATGTAGGTTGCAAGTAACGAGGATCATGTAGGCTGCAAGTAACGAGGGTCATGTAGGCTGCAAGTAGCGAGGATCATCTAGGCTGCAAGTAACGAGGGTCATGTAGGCTGCAAGTAACGAGGGTCGTGTAGGCTGCAAGTAACGAGGATCATGTAGGCTACAAGTAACGAGGATCATGTAGGTTGCAAGTAACGAGGATCATATAGGCTACAAGTAACGAGGATCATGTAGGCTGCAAGTAACGAGGATCATGTAGGCTGCAAGTAACGAGGGTCATGTAGGTTGCAAGTAACGAGGATCATGTAGGTTGCAAGTAACGAGGATCATGTAGGCTGCAAGTAACGAGGGTCATGTAGGTTGCAAGTAACGAGGATCATGTAGGCTGCAAGTAACGAGGGTCATGTAGGCTGCAAGTAACGAGGGTCATGTAGGTTGCAAGTAACGAGGATCATGTAGGCTGCAAGTAACGAGGGTCATGTAGGCTGCAAGTAGCGAGGATCATCTAGGCTGCAAGTAACGAGGGTCATGTAGGCTGCAAGTAACGAGGGTCGTGTAGGCTGCAAGTAACGAGGATCATGTAGGCTACAAGTAACGAGGATCATGTAGGTTGCAAGTAACGAGGATCATGTAGGCTGCAAGTAACGAGGATCATGTAGGCTGCAAGTAACGAGGGTCATGTAGGCTGCAAGTAGCGAGGATCATCTAGGCTGCAAGTAACGAGGGTCATGTAGGCTGCAAGTAACGAGGGTCGTGTAGGCTGCAAGTAAGGAAGATCATCTAGGCTGCAAGTAACGAGGGTCATGTAGGCTGCAAGTAACGAGGGTCATGTAGGTTACAAGTAACGAGGATCATGTAGGCTGCAAGTAACGAGGGTCACGTAGGCTGCAAGTAACGAGGGTCATGTAGGCTGCAAGTAACGAGGATCATGTAGACTGCAAGTAACGAGGATCATGTAGGCTGTAAGTAACGAGGATCATGTAGGTTGCAAGTAACGAGGATCATGTAGGCTGCAAGTAACGAGGGTCATGTAGGCTGCAAGTAGCGAGGATCATCTAGGCTGCAAGTAACGAGGGTCATGTAGGCTGCAAGTAACGAGGGTCATGTAGGCTGCAAGTAACGAGGGTCATGTAGGCTGCAAGTAACGAGGATCATGTAGACTGCAAGTAACGAGGATCATGTAGGCTACAAGTAACGAGGATCATGTAGGCTGCAAGTAACGAGGATCATGTAGGCTGCAAGTAACGAGGGTCATGTAGGTTGCAAGTAACGAGGGTCATGTAGGCTGCAAGTAACGAGGGTCATGTAGGCTGCAAGTAACGAGGATCATGTAGGTTGCAAGTAACGAGGATCATGTAGGCTGCAAGTAACGAGGGTCATGTAGGCTGCAAGTAACGAGGGTCATGTAGGCTGCAAGTAACGAGGATCATGTAGGCTGCAAGTAACGAGGATCATGTAGGCTGCAAGTAACGAGGATCATCTAGGCTGCAAGTAACGAGGGTCATGTAGGCTGCAAGTAACGAGGATCATGTAGGCTGCAAGCAACGAGGATCATGTAGGCTGCAAGTAACGAGGATCATGTAGGTTGCAAGTAACGAGGGTCAAGTAGGCTGCAAGTAACGAGGATCATGTAGGCTGCAAGTAACGACGGTCATGTAGGCTGCAAGTAAGGAAGATCATCTAGGCTGCAAGTAACGATGGTCATGTAGGCTGCAAGTAACGAGGGTCGTGTAAGCTGCAAGTAACGAGGATCATGTAGGCTGCAAGTAACGAGGGTCATGTAGGTTGCAAGTAACGAGGATCATGTAGGCTGCAAGTAACGAGGATCATGTTGGTTGCAAGTAACGAGGATAATGTAGGTTGCAAGTAACGAGGGTCATGTAGGCTGCAAGTAAACAAGATCATCTAGGCTGCAAGTAACGAGGATCATGTAGGCTGCAAGTAACGAGGATCATGTAGGTTGCAAGTAACGAGGGTCATGTAGGCTGCAAGTAACGAGGATCATGTAGGTTGCAAGTAACGAGGGTCATGTAGGCTGCAAGTAACGAGGGTCATGAAGGCTGCAAGTAACGAGGGTCGTGTAGGCTGCAAGTAACGAGGATCATGTAGGCTGCAAGTAACGAGGATCATGTAGGCTGCAAGTAACGAGGATCATGCAGGCTGCAAGTAATGAGGATCATGTATCCTGCAAGTAACGAGGATCATGTAGGTTGCAAGTAACGAGGATCATGTAGGCTGCAAGTAACGAGGATCATGTGGGTTGCAAGTAACGAGGGTCATGTAGGCTGCAAGTAACGAGGATCATGTAGGTTGCAAGTAACGAGGATCATGTAGGTTGCAAGTAACGAGGATCATGTAGGCTGCAAGTAACGAGGGTCAAGTAGGCTGCAAGTAACGAGGATCATGTAGGTTGCAAGTAACGAGGATCATGTGGGTTGCAAGTAACGAGGATCATGTAGGTTGCAAGTAACGAGGGTCATGTAGGCTGCAAGTAAGGAAGATCATCTAGGCTGCAAGTAACGAGGGTCATGTAGGCTGCAAGTAACGAGGGTCGTGTAAGCTGCAAGTAACGAGGATCATGTAGGCTGCAAGTAACGAAGGTCATGTAGGTTGCAAGTAACGAGGATCATGTAGGCTGCAAGTAACGAGGGTCATGTAGGCTGCAAGTAACGAGGGTCATGTAGGCTGCAAGTAACGAGGATCATGTAGACTGCAAGTAACGAGGATCATGTAGGCTGCAAGTAACGAGGATCATGTAGGCTGCAAGTAATGAGGGTCATGTAGGCTGCAAGTAACGAGGATCATGTAGGCTGCAAGTAACGAGGATCATGTAGGCTGCAAGTAACGAGGGTCATGTAGGCTGCAAGTAACGAGGATCATGTAGGCTGCAAGTAACGAGGGTCATGTAGGCTGCAAGTAACGAGGATCATGTAGGCTGCAAGTAACGAGGATCATGTAGGCTGCAAGTAACGAGGATCATGTAGGCTGCAAGTAACGAGGATCATGCAGGCTGCAAGTAATGAGGATCATGTATCCTGCAAGTAACGAGGATCATGTAGGTTGCAAGTAACGAGGATCATGTAGGCTGCAAGTAACGAGGATCATGTGGGTTGCAAGTAACGAGGTTCATGTAGGCTGCAAGTAACGAGGATCATGTAGGTTGCAAGTAACGAGGATCATGTAGGTTGCAAGTAACGAGGATCATGTAGGCTGCAAGTAACGAGGGTCAAGTAGGCTGCAAGTAACGAGGATCATGTAGGTTGCAAGTAACGAGGATCATGTGGGTTGCAAGTAACGAGGATCCTGTAGGTTGCAAGTAACGAGGGTCATGTAGGCTGCAAGTAAGGAAGATCATCTAGGCTGCAAGTAACGAGGGTCATGTAGGCTGCAAGTAACGAGGGTCGTGTAAGCTGCAAGTAACGAGGATCATGTAGGCTGCAAGTAACGAGGGTCATGTAGGTTGCAAGTAACGAGGATCATGTAGGCTGCAAGTAACGAGGGTCATGTAGGCTGCAAGTAACGAGGGTCATGTAGGCTGCAAGTAACGAGGATCATGTAGACTGCAAGTAACGAGGATCATGTAGGCTGCAAGTAACGAGGATCATGTAGGCTGCAAGTAATGAGGGTCATGTAGGCTGCAAGTAACGAGGATCATGTAGGCTGCAAGTAACGAGGATCATGTAGGCTGCAAGTAACGAGGGTCATGTAGGCTGCAAGTAACGAGGATCATGTAGGCTGCAAGTAACGAGGGTCATGTAGGCTGCAAGTAACGAGGATCATGTAGGCTGCAAGTAACGAGGATCATGTAGGCTGCAAGTAACGAGGATCATGTAGGCTGCAAGTAACGAGGATCATGTAGGCTGCAAGTAATGAGGGTCATGTAGGCTGCAAGTAACGAGGATCATCTAGGCTGCAAGTAACGAGGGTCATGTAGGCTGCAAGTAACGAGGATCATGTAGGCTGCAAGTAACGAGGATCATGTAGGCTGCAAGTAACGAGGGTCATGTAGGCTGCAAGTAACGAGGATCATGTAGGCTGCAAGTAACGAGGATCATGTAGGCTGCAAGTAACGAGGATCATGTAGGCTGCAAGTAACGAGGATCATGTAGGCTGCAAGTAACGAGGATCATGTAGGCTGCAAGTAACGAGGATCATGTAGGCTGCAAGTAACGAGGATCATGTAGGCTGCAAGTAACGAGGATCATGTAGGCTGCAAGTAACGAGGATCATGTAGGCTGCAAGTAACGAGGATCATGTAGGCTGCAAGTAACGAGGATCATGTAGGCTGCAAGTAACGAGGATCATGTAGGCTGCAAGTAACGAGGATCATGTAGGCTGCAAGTAACGAGGATCATGTAGGCTGCAAGTAACGAGGATCATGTAGGCTGCAAGTAACGAGGATCATGTAGGCTGCAAGTAACGAGGATCATGTAGGCTGCAAGTAACGAGGATCATGTAGGCTGCAAGTAACGAGGATCATGTAGGCTGCAAGTAACGAGGATCATGTAGGCTGCAAGTAACGATTATCATGTAGGCTGCAAGTAACGAGGATCATGTAGGCTGCAAGTAACGAGGATCACGTAGGCAACATGCTCACCAACAGTCAAGTATACTTGAGTTACATACATAAGAATTAAATTAAAATCTCAGCGTATATACAAGTGCGAGATACACCATCACCACCACCACCACCTCCTCCTCCTCCTCCTCCTCCTCCTCCTCCTCCTCCTCCTCCTCCTCCTCCTCCTCCTCCTCCTCCTCCTCCTGCATACTGTCATCTTTGCTAATCATTGTTATTCCTGGATAATTAAATGTACTGAAGCATATGATTCCCTTCATATTTTTGTGTTTGATTTAACTTGGAGTGGATTCCTGCCAGAAATGTTCATTTGGGGTAAAATGGAATTTCGCAAATAATGGTGGCGATGATGATGATATAATAATAATCATTAGATGTGTTGCGATCCGAGAAAGAAATTCTAGTATCCTTCAAACTCAAAATTTTCTAATGCACCAAATTATAAAAGTGTGTGTGTGTGTGTGTGCGTGTGTGTGTGTGTGTGTGTGTGTGTGTGTGTGTGTGTGTGTGTGTGTGTGTGTGTGTGTATGTGTGTGTGTGTGTGTGTGTGTGTGCGCACGCGTGTGTGTGTACATGCGTGTGTGTGTGCATGCGTCTGTGTGTGTGCGTCTGTGTGTGCGTCTGTGTCTGTGTCTGTGTCTGTGTCTGTCTGTGTGTCTGTGTCTGTGTGCGTATGCATACTTGTGCATACGTATACATGTTCTTATGTATGCGTGTGCATTCACATAAGTAGACGTATGCACATACATGTGGATATTTGGCCACGTGGATGTGTGCTTATGTATGTGTGTACCTATGAGTGTGTGAATATGTATACATGTGAATATAGTATACATGTGTAAGCGTAAGCATATGCTTATGTATCCGTGCATGTATAATAAAAAAAAACACTAGAGGTAAATCCGGTTTAATACTGCAGTAATACTAGATGTATTTATATCGCTACGCAATACGAGAGAGGTATCCCTTTGTCCCATGGGTTCAAACTTCACCCGTTCCGTGGTTTGTTTACAACCGTGTTATGATTTCGTTAGTCATGAATTAAAAAGACTTTAAGCTAATTAGATGAGGCAAACTCGAGTCAGTTCACGGAAAACAATACTATACCATTCAAATAATAACAGTGACATATTATCACCAACACACTCGAAAACCAGTCCATGTCTTCTGAGTAGGATACACCAGTGATGAAAGTTTCAAGTCGATCTAAAGTGGCTTTCTCAAGTTACAGTACGGAAACAAAATCGGGAATGTTGAGTATAATATTGACCAGATGGCACTTGCACATACCACTAGTTGCGTGAATGTTTACCTAGTTGCAGTACACCAGTGTTTGAAATTTGAAGCCGATCGATTAAGGCGTTATCGAGCTATAAAGAAAAATGTTGAAAGAAGAATATTTTCAGGCAGCCACTTACAGGTACCCAATTAAGGATAAAATAATAATAATAATAATAATAATAATAATAATAATAATAATAATAATAATAATAATAATAATAATAATAATAATAATAATAATAATTTATTATTATTATTATTATTATTATTATTATTATTATTATTATTATTATTATTATTATTATTATTATTATTAATAATAATAATAAAATGAATGATAGTTATAAGAAATTAATGTTAACGACAGTAATACTTTTTTCCTTGATTCTGGTGAAGGGCTCTCGATTCAAGGAATTGGAGTCATTATTCTATTACTTTAATCAAGACTAATTACGTCCCAGGCCTACAGCTCTGCATGATCCCTACGGATTAAGTGTTTCTCTTAACTATATTAACACTTTTTTTAATTACCTGTGAATGTTTAATTTATTAACATTAACCCAAGAACACAATTAAAAAAATATATATGTACGTTATGCACTAAAGAATTTACATGAATTAGCTGCTACCTAAGTATGGAGCGGTTGGTGGGTTTCAGTTAAAGCTTTTATTGCGGCAACGTTTGTCTTCGTATATATTTTTGATAATAATTACACTAATAATAATTCGCTCTATGTATAAAGCTCTATATAGAGTGAAACCTTGCCCTTGGCTAATACTCGTCCTGCAGCTCGTGTTCTTCTCTTCAAAGTTCAAGTAGAACACGGAGTTGTTCAACTGTTACTGGTTAACCATTTATTTAATTCAGAAGTTGTTAGGTAAGACACATATGCAACAGTTAGACAACTTTATTCCGAAACGTTTCGCCTACACAGTAGGCTTCTTCAGTCGAATACAGAAAGTAGGCAGGAACAGTAGAGTGATAGTTCCTGACTATGGAACTGAACTTCTCCAGGCCGAGGGACTGACAACCTCAAATTCTACGACTACAAGGGTGATGGACTGATTACATCGTCTTCACATCTCTACTGTTCCTGCCTACTTTCTGTATTCGACTGAAGAAGCCTACTGTGTAGGCGAAACGTTTCGGAATAAAGTTGTCTAACTGTTGCATATGTGTCTTACCTAACAACCTGTCGGTATTGTATACCATTTTGATGTTCAATTCAGAAGATATAGATGTACATTAAATCTTCATCACACGAGGAAGGTAGGATATCAGAAAACACAGCGATGACATACAACAATATCCTCAGCAACAGCAATGATTTTAGCTGCAACAATAACTTCAGCTGCAACAATAACTTCAGCAACAACAATAACTTCACCAACAATAACTTTAGCTGCAATAATAACTTTAGCTGCAACAATAAATTTAGCTGCAACAATAACTTCAGCAACAACAATAACTTCAGCAACAATAACTTTAGCTGCAATAATAACTTTAGCTGCAACAATAACTTCAGCAACAACAATAACTTCAGCAACAATAACTTTAGCTGCAATAATAACTTTAGCTGCAACAATAAATTTAGCTGTAACAATAACTTCAGCAACAACAATAACTTCAGCAACAATAACTTTAGCTGCAATAATAACTTTAGCTGCAACAATAAATTTAGCTGTAACAATAACTTCAGCAACAACAATAACTTCAGCAACAATAACTTTAGCTGCAATAATAACTTTAGCTGCAACAATAAATTTAGCTGCAACAATAACTTCAGCAACAACAATAACTTCAGCAACAACAATAACTTTAGCAGCAACAATAATTTTACCAGCAACAATAACTTCAACATCAGAAACGACAACTAAAACGATAACAGAAGCAACAACGGAAACAACAACAAAAACAACACAGCCGAAAAGGACAACGGAAGTGGCAACAGAAACAAAAGAAAGAACAACATCTAACTGGGCGACTTATATAAATAATGAAAGCAACAGCAGAAGACACAACAACAACAGAAACAACAACAGAAACAACGACAGTAACAACAGAAGAGACACCCGTGTCAATAGCAATGTCTTCGACGTTTGTGCATTCTTAAAATGAACAGTAATATATGACTGGAAACACTAGCTATGTCAGTAAATCGCTTCTAAAATGCATATAGAAGTCAAACTTGCAACAGATGAACGTCAGTGCAAATACATAGTTCAACAGTAAAAATCAGTGGATATACGTAGCATATAGAGACGGTGGGCCAGTGGATATACTTAGCATGGAAAGGACGTCAGTATACATATCATATAACGAATAAAAAGCACAATACCGTGACCGGAACAATACACAAATAACTCGCATATTGGAGAAAGAAACTTGCGACAACAACGTCTCGGTCTGACTTGGACTAGTTAATGGTACAAGTCGGACCGAAACGTCGTCATAAGTTTCTTTCTCCTATATCCGGGGTATTTGTGTATCACATAACAGTAAAAATCTTAGAAATTATTGTAAATAAACTTGAAATAGTAATGATAGTGTTTAACAACAACACATCAACAGTAATTACGAAGAGAGAATACTAATAATGATATTACCAGATAATACTACAGAATAAAAATAATAATGTCAATAACTATCACATGAAATTATTATAATACAAGTTAAAATTATTAGACCTGTGTATAATTAACATAATCAAGCATTATTATGTTACATCTTAAACACAGTGAGTGAGGGAGGAAACATTGGTCTCTCCATTGTCATAATGACACTCCAGTTGACTCTGGAGTAATCAACTCACTGATGATATCAACCATCAATATTGTATGCAGTGTCACTGGATGATGAAACACTATTTTGAGTGTATTTTTAGAGGTGATGAGATTTATTTTGCGAGTGTCATCAGTGTTACCAAATGAGATTCATCTTTCATGTGTCTCCAGTGTCACTAGTTGATGAGATCATCCTTCATGTGTCTCCAGTGTCACTAGTTGATGAGGTACATCTCTCTCATGTGTCTCCAGTGTCACTAGTTGATGAGATCATCTTACATGTGTCTCCAGTGTCACTAGTTGATGAGGTACATCTCTCTCATGTGTCTCCAGTGTCACTAGTTGATGAGATCATCTTACATGTGTCTCCAGTGTCACTAGTTGAGATCTTTCTTCCATGTATGTACCGTGTTGATGAGGGCTAACTTCCGTATAATATCTCCTGTGTCGTTCAGATCCGCCAACCATGTGTCATCAGTGCCACCAAATCATGAGATCAATCTTCTATGTGTCTTCAGTATCACCAAATCATGAGATCAATCTACCGTGTGTCTTCAGCGTGGCTGAAAAGAAAAACACCAAACAGTTTGACCGATCAGAGATCAGGCCTACCAGGAGCTTTATCAAGGGCCCGGCGAGCGAAACGGGGCGGTAACAGATGCCTCATTAGTTGCTCTCGCATCTGTTTGCTTTAAATTTATGGGTAGTTAATAGGCCAGGAGTAAGGTCTTCATATCACGTGAAAAGACATCAAACAGACGTCTTGAACACGTTGATAATTCACGCACCATTTTTATCAGGTCACTGTTGCTTTCGTCCCGTAGTTCTCAGGGATATAAACCAAAACATTGACTTTTGAAGAGACGGACTTGAAACACTACATCAAGATTCAGGTTCTTTATAATTTCTTAATTAAAATCTTTAATACCATCGAATGCTTTATTATTTTGATTGCATAAGCCTGCACGAAGTTTCTAATATAAAGCCCATCGCTCATCCGAGGTATGTCTCAAAATTTGATAAATACTTTTCTTTGTGTCACTGTATGTAAAACATTTTTAGAATCTATTAGTATTCAGTCCAATCATTCTTCTCTTTCCTGGCCGTCTGATGTTTTGTTAAGAGGTTTATGTGTGTGAGTGTGTGTGAGTGTGTGTGTGTGTGTGTGTGTGTGTGTGTGTGTGTGTGTGTGTGTGTGTGTGTGTGTGTGTGTGTGTGTGTGTGTGTGTGTGTGTGTGTGTGTGTGTGTGTGTCATGTGTGAGAATGTGTAATTTCTAACACAGGTGCAGCTCACGACCCACAACTCCTTCAACACCTGTGATAGCATCACCTTTGTTCCTTAACAACTCAAGGTGACCTGGACCTCTTGAGGAGCTTCCCTTCTCAGCGTCGACTTAAGTCTTAAGCCTTCAACTCCCGTTCCTCACAATTCCCACTTCTCACTTAAACCCCTCACTCTCTCTGCCCAGATCAGCCGTTAGACTTTCCAGCCAAGCTTCAGCCTTCGTGGGAGATAGAAAGACTCTTAACACTGTGGAACTCTCTCCGAGCGAAACTTTGCATTAAAAAAGGAACTTGAACTGCTTTTCAATCAAAAAACTCTACTAGAGCGAAACGTTTATATTCATCAAGTCTTTCTCTTCTCCAGTATTTATGTATTACTCATATTTGTAATCACTTTTCTTTTAATTTTCCCCTTCCCATTCGTTATCAGCTACTGTGCAATCTTTCATACACTTGTCTTTATCTGTTTCAGTGAAGATTAGAGACTTCACTCTGGATCCTTTCTCAAAGAGTTTCAGTAAACACTGTAAATGACTCAAATAATCAAAAGCCCTTTATGACTGAGGTAAACATTCTTACCTCGTTAGTATCACCAAACACGCTTATATATATATATATATATATATATATATATATATATATATATATATATATATATATATATATATATATATATATATATATATATATGCTACAAGATCTGAACACGAGCAAAGATATAAGCAAATAGACACGGGATGATGGGTTTTGGTTTAAATCATTGTCAGATGCTGAGTTATTCAATGAACTGGTTAGAAATTAGCTCGAAAATTCGATGAATATAAGGAGGAAATGATTCCATGTGTTCATTGAGGCAGTGAGTGCAACACATGAGAGAGAATAAAAGTGTAACAGCTGACGGAGTGAGAGCAGAGTAGCTGACAGAAGTCAGTTTCTCACGCAGCTGATGCAGTAAGAGTTTAACCCTTGATACAGTGTCTCTAACAGCTGACGCAGCGAGAGTATAGTATCTGACAGTGAGTGTAGCAGCTGACATGGGTATACTTTTAAAAAATAAAAGTCCGGTACCAAGTGAGATATGAGTAAATGCATTATTATTATTATTATTGTTATTATTATTATTATTGTTACTATTATTATTATTCCGCCTGGTATATTAGACACAACTTGGTAAAAAATATTTTGAATATATTCTTGAGTGAGTAATAAATAATATAAAATATTAATAATAAATAATATTTAAAGATCGACACCATGCCCAGCCCTTCTAGGGTAGGGTAGGTGTCTGAGCCCGAGCTTGCAGCTCACAAGACTATCATTCCCAATAACCCCTTGTGGCGGGGATGGCAGACCAGAGAGGCATAGCTTGTGGCTAGGCCTGGGGACAGTTGGTCCCAAAGATGAGGAGGTACTTGTGCCTCCTTCCATGGGAGACTTAGGTCTCAGACACTCCCTAGACAGGGAGCAAAAGCCGGGCCACCACTTGGAAAAGGCCCGAGCCGGGAGAATACCGGTGAATCTTTAATAATAATATTTATAAATTGCTCAGAGTATTTTTTAACTCTTTAGTCAGATGCAAT
The DNA here is from genome assembly GCF_038502225.1 of Cherax quadricarinatus. Lineage (NCBI taxonomy): Eukaryota > Metazoa > Arthropoda > Malacostraca > Decapoda > Parastacidae > Cherax > Cherax quadricarinatus. Next base: position 1,210,365 of record NC_091307.1, read on the forward strand.
ATAATTTGTTCCTATAATTATTTAAACATAGAACAATAATTAATTATATTAATTATTTTTGTGTGTTTGTTAATTTACTCATCTTCTATAAGTTTGTGTGGAAATAATTTAAAGTGTGACTGAGAAACAAACATTACTTGTCTGCGGACAGCTTCCAGGTATCACAAATAACAAAAAAAGGCACAATTCCGTGACTGGAACGATACACAAATAACCCGAAAGCTCCTCTCTTCTATGTGCGGGTTATTTGTGTATCACTCCAGGTATCACATATACACCCAGTATATTACTAAGGTCAAAGTCCAGGTATTACACAGTGTGTGCTGGTGCAGCCTGCTTCCAGGCATCAAACACAGTGCATTTCTGTTGTCAAAGTCCAGGTATCACAATGTATGGTGGAGCAGCTTGCCTCCAGGGATTACCACTCACTCTACTCCTGCTGTCTAGATCCACGCATCACGGAGTGTCCGGGTACAGTCATTCACGTAGTGTCCGGGTACAGTCATTCACGTAGTGTCCGGCTACAGTCATTCACGGGGTGTCCGGGTACAGTTATTCACGGAGTGTCCGGCTACAGTCATTCACAGGGCGCCCGGGTAGAAGTTATTCACGGAGTGTCCGGGTACAGTCATTCACGGAGTGTCCGGGTACAGTTATTCACGGGGTGTCCGGCTACAGTCATCCACGGGGTGCCCGGGTACAGCCATTCACGAGGAGTCCGGGTACAATCATTCACGGGGTGTCCGGGTACAGTCATTCACGAGGAGTCCGGGTACAGTCATTCACGTAGTGTCCGGCTACAGTCATTCACGGGGTGTCCGGGTACAGTTATTCACGGAGTGTCCGGGTACAGTCATTCACGGAATGTCCGGGTACAGTTATTCACGGGGTGTTCGGCTACAGTCATTCACGGAGTGCCCAGGTACAGTCATTCACGAGGTGTCCGGGTACAGTCATTCACGGGGTGTCCGGGTACAGTCATTCACGGAGTGTCCGGGTACAGTCATTCACGGGGTGTCCGGGTACAGTCATTCACGGAGTGTCCGGGTACAGTCATTCACGGAATGTCCGGGTACAGTCATTCACGGAGTGCCCGGCTACAGTCATTCACGGAGTGTCCGGGTACAGTCATTCACGGAATGTCCGGGTACAGTCATTCACGGAGTGTCCGGCTACAGTCATTCACGGAGTGTCCGGGTACAGTCATTCACAGAGTGTCCGGGTACATTCATTCACGGGGTGTCCGGGTACAGTTATTCACGGAGTGTCCGGGTACATTCATTCACGGGGTGTCCGGGCACAGTTATTCACGGAGCTTCCGGGTACAGTCATTCACGCAGTGTCCGGCTACAGTCATTCACGGGGTGTCCGGGTACAGTTATTCACGGAGTGTCCGGTTACAGTCATTCATGGAGTGTCCGGCTACAGTCATTCACGGGGCGTCCGGGTAGAAGTTATTCACGGAGTGTCCGGGTACAGTCATTCACGGAGTGTCCGGGTACAGTTATTCACGGAGTGTCCGGGTACAGTTATTCACGGAGTGTCCGGGTACAGTCATTCACGAAGTGCCCGGGGACAGTCATTCACGGAGTGTCCGGGTACAGTTATTCACGGAGTGTCCGGGTACAGTCATTCACGAAGTGCCCGGGTACAGTCATTCACGGAGTGTCCGGGTACAGTCATTCACGGAGTGTCCGGGTACAGTTATTCACGGAGTGTCCGGGTACAGTCATTCACGAAGTGCCCGGGTACAGTCATTCACGAAGTGCCCGGGTACAGTCATTCACGGGGAGTCCGGGTACAGTCATTCACGGGGTGTCCGGGTACAGTCATTCACGGGGAGTCCGGGTACAGTCATTCACGGGGTGTCCGGGTACAGTCATTCACGGGGTGTCCGGGTACAGTCATTCACGGAGTGTCCGGGTACAGTCATTCACGGAGTGTCCGGGTACAGTCATTCACGGGGTGTCCGGGTACAGTCATTCACGGGTTGTCCGGGTACAGTCAATCACGGAGTGTCCGGGTACAGTCATACACGGGGTGTCCGGGTACAGTCATTCACGGAGTGTCCGGGTACAGTCATTCACGTGGTGTCCGGGTACATTCATTCACGGGGTGTCCGGGTACAGTCATTCACGGAGTGTCCGGGTACAGTCATTCACGGAGTGTCCGGGTACAGTCATTCACGGAGTGTCCGGGTACAGTTATTCACGGAGTATCCGGGAACAGTTATTCACGGAGTGTCCGGGTACAGTTATTCACGGTGTGTCCGGGTACAGTCATTCACGGGGTGTCTGGGTACAGTCATTCACGGGGTGTCTGGGTACAGTCATTCACGGGGTGTCTGGGTACAGTCATTCACGGGGTGTCTGGGTACAGTCATTCACGGAGTGTCTGGGTACAGTCATTCACGGAGTGTCCGGGTACAGTCATTCACGGAGTGTCCAGGTACAGTCATTTACGGGTTATCCGGGTACAGTCATTCACGGGGTGTCCGGGTACAGTCATTCACGGGGTGTCCGGGTACAGTCATTCACGGAGTGTCCGGGTACAGTCATTCACGGGGTGTCCGGGTACAGTCATTCACGGAGTGTCCGGGTACAGTCATTCACGGAGTGTCCGGGTACAGTCATTCACGGGGTGTCCGGGTACAGTCATTCACGGGGTGTCCGGGTACAGTCATTCACGGGGTGTCCGGGTACAGTCATTCACGGGGTGTCCGGGTACAGTCATTCACGGAGTGTCCGGGTACAGTCATTCACGGGGTGTCCGGGAACAGTCATTCACGGGGTGTCCGGGTACATTCATTCACGGAGTGTCCGGGTACATTCATTCACGGGGTGTCCGGGTACAGTCATTCACGGAGTGTCCGGGTACAGTCATTCACGGGGTGTCCGGGAACAGTCATTCACGGAGTGTCCGGGTACAGTCATTCACGGAGTGTCCGGGTACAGTCATTCACGGGGTGTCCGGGTACAGTCATTCACGGAGTGTCCGGGTACAGTCATTCACGGGGTGTCCGGGTACAGTCATTCACGGAGTGTCCGGGTACAGTCATTCACGGGGTGTCCGGGTACAGTCATTCACGGAGTGTCCGGGTACAGTCATTCACGGGGTGTCCGGGTACAGTCATTCACGGGGTGTCCGGGTACAGTCATTCACGGAGTGTCCGGGTACAGTCATTCACGGGGTGTCCGGGAACAGTCATTCACGGAGTGTCCGGGTACAGTCATTCACGGAGTGTCCGGGTACAGTCATTCACGGGGTGTCCGGGTACAGTCAATCACGGAGTGTCCGGGTACAGTCATTCACGGGGTGTCCGGGAACAGTCATTCACGGAGTGTCCGGGTACAGTCATTCACGGAGTGTCCGGGTACAGTCATTCACGGGGTGTCCGGGTACAGTCATTCACGGAGTGTCCGGGTACAGTCATTCACGGGGTGTCCGGGAACATTCATTTACGGGTTGTCCGGGTACAGTCATTCACGGAGTGTCCGGGTACAGTCATTCACGGAGTGTCCGGGTACAGTCATTCACGGAGTGTCCGGGTACAGTCATTCACGGAGTGTCCGGGTACAGTCATTCACGGAGTGTCCGGGTACAGTCATTCACGGAGTGTCCGGCTACAGTCATCACACATACTGTGCTGCTGTCATCAGCCTACATGCACAGAATTTATATTTGATAAATATTAAAACTCCTCTTAATTAACAATACTTTCATCTCTGGACTACTGTAAACAGGATATCGTTGTACACATTTCGAAGCTCTGTATTCCTGGATGACTGAAATAATTGTTATTTTCCTCGAAATCCCTATATACGATAGCAAGTAAACTTGTATCTCATCTGTTATCTAAGCTTTTCTTTCTTGCTTTTATTTAGGAAAAAATCTGACATTATTCTTATACCTTCCTGATCATTTCTGATATATTTTCTCTTTAGAATTTGGTCAACATTTGAGGAAGAATTAATTTTTCTATTACTAGTTAGTTATTCATCATTAAGTGGAGTCTTGCATTCTATTTGATAGTGTGTGGCGGTGTGTCATTCTGTATGTTGATAGTGTGGTGGTGTATCATTCTGTATGTTGGTAGTGTGGTGGTGTGTCATTCTGTATGTTGATAGTGTAGTGGTGTGTCATTCTGTATGTTGATAGTGTGGTGGTGTGTCATTCTGTACGTTGATAGTGTGGTGGTGTATCATTCTGTATGTTGGTAGTGTGGTGGTGTGTCATTCTGTATGTTGATAGTGTAGTGGTGTGTCATTCTGTATGTTGATAGTGTGGTGGTGTGTCATTCTGTATGTTGATAGTGTGGTGGTGTATCATTCTGTATGTTCATAGTGTGGTGGTGTGTCATTCTGTATGTTCATAGTGTGGTGGTGTGTCATTCTGTATGTTGATAGTGTGGTGGTGTATCATTCTGTATGTTCATAGTGTGGTGGTGTATCATTCTGTATGTTGATAGTGTGGTGGTGTGTCATTCTGTATGTTCATAGTGTGATGGTGTGTCATTCTGCACGTTGATAGTGTGGTGGTGTGTCATTCTGTATGTTGATAGTGTGGTGGTGTATCATTCTGTATGTTGATAGTGAGGTGGTGTATCATTCTGTATGTTGATAGTGAGGTGGTGTATCATTCTGTATGTTGATAGTGAGGTGGTGTATCATTCTGTATGTTGATAGTGAGGAAGTGTGTCATTCTGTATGTTCATAGTGTGGTGGTGTATCATTCTGTATGTTGATAGTGTGGTGGTGTGTCATTCTGTATGTTGATAGTGTGGTGGTGTGTCATTCTGTATGTTGATAGTGTGGTGGTGTGTCATTCTGTATGTTGATAGTGTGGTGGTGTGTCATTCTGTATGTTGATAGTGTGGTGGTGTGTCATTCTGAATGTTGATAGTGTGGTGGTGTGTCATTCTGTATGTTGATAGTGTGGTGGTGTGTCATTCTGAATGTTGATAGTGTGGTGGTGTGTCATTCTGTATGTTGATAGTGAGGTGGTGTGTCATTCTGAATGTTGATAGTGTGGTGATGTGTCATTCTGTATGTTGATAGTGTGGTGGTGTATCATTCTGTATGTTGATAGTGTGGTGATGTGTCATTCTGTATGTTGATAGTGTGGTGATGTGTCATTCTGTATGTTGATAGTGTGGTGGTGTGTCATTCTGTATGTTGATAGTGTGGTGGTGTGTCATTCTGTATGTTGATAGTGTGGTTATGTGTCATTCTGTATGTTGATAGTGTCGTGGTGTATCATTCTGCACGTTTATAGTGTAGTGGTGTGTCATTCTGTATGTTGATAGTGTGGTGGTGTGTCATTCTGTATGTTGATAGTGTGGTGGTGTATCATTCTGCACGTTGATAGTGTAGTGGTGTGTCATTCTGTATGTTGATAGTGTGGTGGTGTGTCATTCTGTATGTTGATAGTGTGGTGATGTGTCATTCTGCACGTTGATAGTGTAGTGGTGTGTCATTCTGTATGTTGATAGTGTGGTGGTGTGTCATTCTGTATGTTGATAGTGTGGTGATGTGTCATTCTGTATGTTGATAGTGTGGTGGTGTATCATTCTGCACGTTGATAGTGTAGTGGTGTGTCATTCTGTATGTTGATAGTGTAGTGGTGTGTCATTCTGTATGTTGATAGTGTGGTGGTGTGTTATTCTGTTTGTTGATAGTGTGGTGGTGTGTCATTCTGTATGTTGATAGTGTGGTGGTGTGTCATTCTGTATGTTGATAGTGTGGTGACGTGTCATTCTGTATGTTGATAGTGTGGTGGTGTATCATTCTGCACGTTGATAGTGTAGTGGTGTGTCATTCTGTATGTTGATAGTGTAGTGGTGTGTCATTCTGTATGTTGATAGTGTGGTGGTGTGTTATTCTGTTTGTTGATAGTGTGGTGGTGTGTCATTCTGTATGTTGATAGTGTGGTGGTGTGTCATTCTGTATGTTGATAGTGTGGTGACGTGTCATTCTGTATGTTGATAGTGTGGTGGTGTATCATTCTGTATGTTGATAGTGTGGTGGTGTATCATTCTGTATGTTGATAGTGTGGTGGTGTGTCATTCTGTATGTTGATAGTGTGGTGTTGCGTCATTCTGTACGTTGATAGTATGGTGGTGTGTCATTCTGTATGTTAATAGGGTGGTGGTGTGTCATTCTGTATGTTGATAGTGTGGTGGTGTGTCATTCTGTATGCTGATAGAGTGGTGGTGTGTCATTCTGTATATTGATAGTGTGGTGGTGTGTCATTCTGTATGTTGATAGTATGGTGGTGTGTCATTCTGTATGTTGATAATGTGGTGGTGTGTCATTCTGTATGTTGATAATGTGGCGGTGTGTCATTCTGTATGTTGATAGTGTGGTGGTGTGTCAATCTGTATGTTGATAGTGTGGTGGTGTCATTCTGTATGTTGATAGTGTGGTGGTGTGTCATTCTGTATGTTGATAGTGTGGTGGTGTGTCATTATGTATGTTGATAGTGTGGTGGTGTGTCATTCTGTATGCTGATAGTGTAGTGGTGTGTCATTCTCTATGTTGATAGTGAGGTGCTTCGTCATTTTGTATGTTGATAGTGTAGTGGTACCTCATTTTGTATGTTGATAGTGTAGTGGTGTGTCATTCTGTATGTTGATAGTGTGGTGGTATGTCATTCTGTATGTTGATAGTGTGGTGGTGTGTCATTCTGTATGTTGACAGTGTAGCGGTGTGTCATTCTGTATGTTGATAGTGTAGTGGTGTGTCATTCTGTATGTTGATAGTGTAGTGGGGTGTCATTCTGTATGTTGATAGTGTAGTGGTGTGTCATTCTGTATGTTGATAGTGTGGTGTGTCATTCTGTATGTTGATAGTGTGGTGGTGTGTCATTCTGTATGTTGATAGTGTAGTGATGTGTCATTCTGTATGTTGATAGTGTAGTGGTGTGTCATTCTGTATGTTGATAGTGTGGTGGTGTGTTATTCTGTATGTTGATAGTGTGGTGGTGTGTCATTCTGTATGTTGATAGTGTGGTCGTGTGTCATTCTGTATGTTGATAGTGTGGTAGTGTGTCATTCTGTATGTTGATAGTGTACTGGTGTGTCATTCTGTATGTTGATATTGTGGTGGTGTGTCATTCTGTATGTTGATAGTGTAGTTGTGTGTCATTCTGTATGTTGATAGTGTAGTAGTGTGTCATTCTGTATGTTGATAGTGTAATTGTGTGTCATTCTGTATGTTGATAGTGTGGTAGTGTGTCATTCTTTATGTTGATAGTGTAGTGGTGTGTCATTATGTATGCTGATAGTGTAGTGGTGTGTCATTCTGTATGTTGATAGTGTAGTGGTGTGTCATTCTGTATGTTGATAGTGTGGTGGTGTGTCATTCTGTATGTTGATAGTGTAGTGGTGTGTCATTCTGTATGTTGATAGTGTAGTGGTGTGTCATTCTGTATGTTGATAGTGTGGTGTGTCATTCTGTATGTTGATAGTGTGGTGTGTCATTCTGTATGTTGATAGTGTGGTGGTGTGTCATTCTGTATGTTGATAGTGTAGTGGTGTGTCATTCTGTATGTTGATAGTGTAGTGGTGTGTCATTCTGTATGTTGATAGTGTGGTGGTGTGTCATTCTGTATGTTGATAGTGTGGTGGTGTGTCATTCTGTATGTTGATAGTGTGGTAGTGTGTCATTCTGTATGTTGATAGTGTACTGGTGTGTCATTCTGTATGTTGATATTGTGGTGGTGTGTCATTCTGTTTGTTGGTAGTGTAGTAGTGTGTCATTCTGTATGTTGATAGTGTAGTAGTGTGTCATTCTGTATGTTGATAGTGTAATTGTGTGTCATTCTGTATGTTGATAGTGTAATTGTGTGTCATTCTGTATGTTGATAGTGTGGTAGTGTGTTATTCTTTATGTTGATAGTGTAGTGGTGTGTCATTCTGTATGTTGAAAGTGTAGTGGTGTGTCATTCTGTATGTTGATAGTGTAATTGTGTGTCATTCTGTATGTTGATAGTGAGGTAGTGTGTCATTCTTTATGTTGATAGTGTAGTGGTGTGTCATTCTGTATGTTGAAAGTGTAGTGGTGTGTCATTCTGTATGTTGATAGTGTGGTGGTGTGTCATTCTGTATGTTGATAGTGCGGTCGTGTGCCATTCTGTATGTTCATAGTGAGGTGGTATGTCATTCTGTATGTTGATAGTGTGGTGGTGTGTCATTCTGTATGTTGATAGTGTAGTGGTGTGTCATTCTGTATGTTGATAGTGTGGTGGTGTGTCATTCTGTATGTTGATAGTGTGGTGGTGTGTCATTCTGTATGTTGATAGTGTGGTGGTGTGTCATTCTGTATGTTGATAGTGTAGTGGTGTGTCATTCTGTATGTTGATAGTGTAGTGGTGTGTCATTCTGTATGTTGATAGTGTGGTGGTGTGTCATTCTGTATGTTGATAGTGTGGTGGTGTGTCATTCCGTATGTTGATAGTGTGGTGGTGTGTCATTCTGAATGTTGATAGTGTAGTGGTGTGTCATTCTGTATGTTGATAGTGTAGTGGTGTGTCATTCTGTATGTTGATAGTGTAGTGGTGTGTCATTCTGTATGTTGATAGTGTGGTGGTGTGTCATTCTGTATGTTGATAGTGTAGTGGTATGTCATTCTGTATGTTGATAGTGTGGTGGTGTGTCAATCTGTATGTTGATAGTGTAGTGGTGTGTCATTCTGTATGTTGATAGTGCGGTCGTGTGCCATTCTGTATGTTGATAGTGAGGTGGTGTGTCATTCTGTATGATGATAGTGTGGTGGTGTGTCATTCTGTATGTTGATAGTGTGGTGGTGTGTCATTCTGAATGTTGATCGTGTAGTGGTGTGTCATTCTGTATGTTGATAGTGTAGTGGTGTGTCATTCTGTATGTTGATAGTGTAGTGGTGTGTCATTCTGTATGTTGATAGTGTGGTGGTGTGTCATTCTCTCTGTTGATAGTGTGGTGGTGTGTTATTCTGTATGTTGATAGTGTAGTGGTGTGTCATTCTGTATGTTGATAGTGTAGTGGTGTGTTATTCTGTATGTTGATAGTGTAGTGGTGTGTTATTCTGTATGTTGATAGTGTGGTGGTGTGTCATTCTGTATGTTGATAGTGTAGTGGTGTGTTATTCTGTATGTTGATAGTGTAGTGGTGTGTTATTCTGTATGTTGATAGTGTAGTGGTGTGTTATTCTGTATGTTGATAGTGTAGTGGTGTGTTATTCTGTATGTTGATAGTGTAGTGGTGTGTTATTCTGTATGTTGATAGTGTAGTGGTGTGTCATTCTGTATGTTGATAGTGTAGTGGTGTGTTATTCTGTATGTTGATAGTGTAGTGGTGTGTCATTCTGTATGTTGATAGTGTAGTGGTGTGTTATTCTGTATGTTGATAGTGTAGTGGTGTGTTATTCTGTATGTTGATAGTGTAGTGGTGTGTCATTCTGTATGTTGATAGTGTAGTGGTGTGTCATTTTGTATGTTGATAGTGTAATGGTGTGTTATTCTGTATGCTGATAGTGTGGTGGTGTGTTATTCTGTATGTTGATAGTGTAGTGGTGTGTTATTCTGTATGTTGATAGTGTAGTGGTGTGTTATTCTGTATGTTGATAGTGTAGTGGTGTGTTATTCTGTATGTTGATAGTGTGGTGGTGTGTTATTCTGTATGTTGATAGTGTAGTGGTGTGTTATTCTGTATGTTGATAGTGTAGTGGTGTGTTATTCTGTATGTTGATAGTGTAGTGGTGTGTTATTCTGTATGTTGATAGTGTAGTGGTGTGTTATTCTGTATGTTGATAGTGTAGTGGTGTGTCATTCTGTATGTTGATAGTGTAGTGGTGTGTCATTCTGTATGTTGATAGTGTAGTGGTGTGTCATTCTGTATGTTGATAGTGTGGTGGTGTGTCATTCTCTATATTTTTTATATATTTTTTTTTATTGGAAAAGCATTAATCTCGTAGGGGTTCGGAGCTCCTGGGAATAGCAAGCCTTCAGGTTCGATCCTTGGAAGTGTAAGGTAAGTCTTTTTATAACCTAGTTCTTCTGGAGAAACACTCGATTCTTCTAAAATATTATCGATTTGCCTGTGTTCTTCATCAACATCATTCTGTTTTTCATACAAAGCTTCACGAAAATTTTCATCCCTCTTTTGTTTGATATGATTATTTTTTTGCGTATCCATTTGCTCGCTAGTCAGAAACGAAGTAATATATTTTTAACTCTTTCTTTACTTTTTGTCTACGAATTGTATGAATTTTATACATATATTTTCTTTACTTGGTTTATCTTTGGGAAACAGTGGGGGGGAGGGGGGAGGGGGAGGGGGGGAGTTAGAGAAAATTTCATTCGAGTCCACTGGTGTATTTTTTGCGAATTTTCTTTTGTATAATTGTTTACACTCCTTTCCTTTTCTCTTGAATGACTTTTACTTGATCTGATTTATTTTATGGGGCTGTTGACTTATTTTTGCATTTCATGTAATTAAAGCATTTTTGAACATCGGTGTGTAGGTCATATGCACAGGTTATGAGTTATAGCAGGCGGGAGGGGCGGGGGGGCGGGAGGGGCGGCGGGGGAGGGGCGGGGGGAGGGGCGGGGGGAGAGGTAAAATTACAGGCCCATGAGCACTCGTTCTTTACCCAAAACAAAAGGAGTAACGAAACTCTTTGACTATATGGCTTACAAACTGA
>NC_091307.1:1228543-1236043 GCF_038502225.1 Cherax quadricarinatus
AGGAGCTCGGACTCGACCCCTGCAACCTCAACTAGGTGAGTACACACACACACACACACACACACACACACACACACACACACACACACACACACATATATATATATATATATATATATATATATATATATATATATATATATATATATATATATATATTTTTATTATAATCACACTGGCCGATTCCCACCAAGGCAGGGTGGCCCGAAAAAGAAAAACTTTCACCATCATTCACTCCATCACTGTCTTGTCAGAAGGGTGCTTTACACTACAGTTTTTAAACTGCAACATTAACACCCCTCCTTCAGAGTGCAGGCACTGTACTTCCCATCTCCAGGACTCAAGTCCGGCCTGCCGGTTTCCCTGAACCCCTTCATAAATGTTACTTTGCTCACACTCCAACAGCACGTCAAGTATTAAAAACCATTTGTCTCCATTCACTCCTATCAAACACGCTCACGCATGCCTGCTGGAAGTCCAAGCCCCTCGCACACAAAACCTCCTTTACCCCCTCCCTCCAACCCTTCCTAGGCCGACCCCTACCCCGCCTTCCTTCCACTCCAGACTGATACACTCTTGAAGTCATTCTGTTTCGCTCCATTCTCTCTACATGTCCGAACCACCTCAACAACCCTTCCTCAGCCCTCTGGACAAAGTTTTGGTAATCCCGCACCTCCTCCTAACTTCAAAACTACGAATTCTCTGCATTATATTCACACCACACATTGCCCTCAGACATGACATCTCCACTGCCTCCAGCCTTCTCCTCGCTGCAACATTCATCACCCATGCTTCACACCCATATAAGAGCGTTGGTAAAACTATACTTTCATATATATATATATATATATATATATATATATATATATATATATATATATATATATATATATATATATATATGTGTGTGTATATATATATATATATATATATATATATATATATATATATATATATATATATATATATATATATATATATATAAATATATATATATATATATATATATATATATATATATATATATATATATATATATATATATATATATATATATATATATATATATATATGCAATAAGATCACAGTGAACAGGTGATTTCAAAATATGCAAAACAACCACTCTGAAAGAATAGAGAAATTCCAAGCGCTTTCGTGACTACTCACATTATCAAGGAACTATGAAAGTGAAGCATCCAAGGAAGCTATATAAGGGGTCCGGCCAGAACCTCACTATCAGATCCCACAACGGTTAAACACGTGACGTGCGGCGAGCCAACTTGGATAGGTCCTTTGCACAACTCACCCCCAAGCTATTCTACCCAAGAAAATTTAAAAATTATTTGTCCAGTGTATTATTAAATTCTTCCCAAATTCTATTAATTATAAATGGATCTAATTTATATAAACCAAAGGAAATATTCATATTATTGTCAAAACTGCTTTTTATGAAACAAGATTCAATTATATTCCTGTCGACCATGGACTTGCTTGATACTACTTTCTCAACTTTTTGAAAATCAATTGGATGGTTAAAATCTCTTACATGAATAAATAGAGCATTGGAATCTTGTCCAGTTCTAATGCTATATATATGTTGTTTTAATCTTAGTTCGAGATTTTTACCAGTTTGACCGTAATAAACTTTATCGCAAATTTTACAAGGAATCTTATAGACACATCCATCAGCATTTTGGGGGGAATTCTTTATCAAAAGTTTTTTTACTGTATCAAGATTTATGAATACAACTTTAATATTAAAAGTCTTAAGAAGAGAAGGCATATCAACCAAGTTTTCATGGTAAGGGAGAACCAACATATTTTTAGTTGAATAAGGCTGGTTGCCCCTTTTTTGGATTATAAAAAGTGTTTCTAGCAACTTTAAAAGATTTATCAATTACATTTCTTGCGTATTTTAAATCATTACCTATTTCATAAATTTTGGATATTTCCTCATCTATGAACTCAGGACTACAAATTCGTAAAGCTCTCAAAAACATTGATGAGAAAACAGACAGTTTGACTCTATCTTGATGCGAGGAATAATAGTGGACATAGGAACAGTTATTTGTAGGTTTTCTGTAAATTTTAAATTTGAATTCATTATTGCCCTTAATAATTAAAACATCATTTCAGAGTGGTTGTTTTGCATTTATATATATATATATTATATATATATATTTATATATAATATATATATATATATATTTATATATATATATATATATTTATATAAATATACATATATATTATAAATATATATATATATAATATATATATATATATATATATATATATATATATATATATATATAATCACTGCACCACGTAGAAACAAGTGGGTATATACAAAGAAAGATCGCAGTCAGCAGGATTCGAAACTACTTGGGAGGGTCAAGATTCCTAGGCAGCTTGAACATTAAAATGGTATAAAATACCGACAGGTTGTTAGGTAAGACACATATGCAACTGTTAGGTATCTTTATTGTGAAACGTTTCGCCTACACAGTAGGCTTCTTCAGTCAAGTACAGGAAAGGTTGATAGAAGCAGAAGATACTTGAAGACGATGTAATCAGTCCATCACCCTTAAAGTTTTGAGGTGGTCAGTCCCTCAGTCTGGAGAAGAGCATTGTTCCATATTGTTTCATACTATGGAACAATGCTCTTCTCCAGACTGAGGGACTGACCACCTCAAAACTTTAAGGGTGATGGACTGATTACATCGTCTTCAAGTATCTTCTGCTTCTATCAACCTTTCCTGTACTTGACTGAAGAAGCCTACTGTGTAGGCGAAACGTTTCACAATAAAGATACCTAACAGTTGCATATGTGTCTTACCTAACATTCCTAGGCAGCGCTCTAGTCCACTCGGCCACACAAATGCCACATAGACTGGGCAGCCTGGTTCACAAACCAGTCCAGATTTATACGCTCTCGAAGTTATTCTATTTTGTTCCATTCTCTCTACATGTCCAAACCCCCCTCAACAACCCCTCCTCAGCCCTCTTGATAATAGTTTTGGTAATCCCGTACCTTCTCTTAATTACCAAACTTCGAATTCTCGGCATTCATTTATTCACGTAGGTTCGCCAGTACTTCCGGCCTGGGTCTTCTCCAGATTGCGACCCGGCGGACTCTCGGCATTATATTCACACCACAAACTGCCCTCAGACATGACATCTCCACTGCCTCCAGCCTTCTCCTTGCTGCAACATTCACCACCCATGCTTCACACCCATATAAGATCGTTGGTATAAATATACTCTCACATTTCCCCTCTTTACCTCCATGGACAAAGTTCTTTGTCTCCAGAGATTCCTCAGCACACCACTCACCTTTTTCCCCAGTCCTATGCTTCATCTCATCCTTCACAGACCCATCTCCTGACATGTCCACTCCTAAATATCTGAATACATTCACCTCCTCCATGTTCTCTACCTCCAATCTGAAATCCAATGTTTCGTAACGTAATTTTTTGTTATCCTCATCTCCTTACTCTTTCCTATATTCACTCTATATTTCCTATATTCACCCTACCAAATTCATCCACCAACCTCTGCAACTTCTCTTCAGAATCTCCCAAAAGCACAGTGTCATCAGCAAACAGCAACTGTGACAACTCCCATTTTGTGTTAGATTTTTTATCTTTTAACTCCAAACTTCTTGCCAACACCCGAGCATTCACTTCACTTACAACCTCATCTATAAATATATTGAACAAACAGGTGACATCACACATTCTTGTCTAAGGCCTACTTTTACTGGGAAATAAACTCCCTCTCTCCTACATACTCTGACCTGAGCCTCACTATCCTTGAAAAACTCTTCACTGCTTTCAGTAACCTACCTCTTACTCCATACAATTGCAACATGTGCCTCAGTGCCCCCCTATCCACCCTTTTATACGCCTTTTCCAAATCCATAAATGCCACAAAAAAAAATCTTTACCTTTATCTATATACTGTTCACCTATATGCTTCACTGTAAGAACTTGGTCTACACACCCCCTACCTTTCCTAAAGCCTCCTTGTTCATCTGCTGTCCTATTCTCCTTCTTACTCTTAATTCTTTCAATAATAACTCCACCATACACTTTACCAGGTATTTCCAACAGATTTATTCCCCTATAATTTTTGCACTCACTTTTGTCCCCTTTGCCTTTATACAATGGAACTATGCATGCTTTCTGCCAATCCCTAGGTACCTTACCCTCTTCCATACATTTATTAAATGAAAGCACCAACCACTCCAAAACTACTTTCCTGTCTGTTTTTAACATTTCTATCTTTATCCCATCAATCCCAGCTGCCTTACCACCTTTCATTCTACGCACTTCCTCACGAACTTCCCCCACACTCACAACTGGCAGTTGCTCACTCGTACAAGATATTATTCCTCCTTGCCCTATTCACGAAACACACCTTCCCTATCGTCATCAAGATGTGTGTGTATATATATATATATATATATATATATATATATATATATATATATATATATATATATATATATATATATATATATATATATATATATATATATATATATATATATATATATATATATATATTTCTGCCTAACACTCGGCTGCTTGTCTGTTAGTCTGCATCTGCCACTGTGCTGCCTTTATACAAAATACTTTAGTGGTGTTTAATATTTGAGACTTTCATGAAAATAATTGAGCTCGTTACTGAACCTTTCAGTTGATTATTTGTTCTCGTCACCGTAAACGTTCATAGCTAGAGCCTTTATGGTCTAGCTGTATGAACGTCTTGCCATCTCTTCCCTGAGCCATCTAGGATCACATGTCTGAGCCGGGCTCTGCAGCGACCCACTGATTGTGTATACATTATCAGAGATATAATGTTCTCTTTTCCTATGACCCCGGGGTACCTGGGAGGGAAGGGAAAAAAGGAGTAGATAAGGTAAAAAGGGAATATAAGGGGAGGGAAGAGAAAAAAGGAGTAGATAAGGAAAAAGGGAATATAAGGGAAGACTGGATGAGTGACGTCTTCTGTCAGAGACAAAATGCAAGAGCGAATACCTCTTAAGTGCCAGATTTTGATCACTTGTCACTTAGCTCACCCACAACACACTTGCAAGGCACTTTCTCATATCCGCTATACACTATGCGCACACAGCACTTTCCCTTTGTCCCACCCAACACATACGATACACTTCCCTTTGTCTCTCTAAGACACTTTGCTCTACCCTGCTCCTCTTTAAGAAACACTTAGCTTCACCCCACACCTCTTTAAGACACTTGGCTCTTTCCTGCACCTCTCTAATACACTTGGCTCATCTCCGCACCTCTTTAAGACACATCTCTACCCCACATATGTTAAAGATACAATTAGCTCTACCCTGCACCTCTTAGCATACACTCACACAAAAATCCCAGACACACTTTACCTGGGCTAGGATGAGCGGCCTTACTGGAGGATGCTGGAGGAGTGTGTGCTCGTACTCTGAGTTTCAACTCCAGGTAAAACTTATATTTTCCAATTAGTTAATTTGCCTTATTGGATAGTGAAGGGAGAGTTGGGGGAAGGGAGTAGGGGTGGGTAGCTAGAAGAGGAAGGAGGGAGGAAAGACCCGATGAGAAAGAGTAGAAAAGTAGAGGGTGGGTAGGAATAGGGGTTGATGTGAAGGGGGAAAGGATTGGTTGGTGGAAGAGAAAGTAAATGGAATGCAGGGTAGAGAAAGAAGAGTTAGTGCATAACCTATACAGTGAGAAAAGAGGAGGTGAATGAGAGAGAAAATTGGGAAGGGGGA
Source organism: Cherax quadricarinatus (assembly GCF_038502225.1). Lineage (NCBI taxonomy): Eukaryota > Metazoa > Arthropoda > Malacostraca > Decapoda > Parastacidae > Cherax > Cherax quadricarinatus. The sequence continues at coordinate 1,234,320 of NC_091307.1, forward strand.
TAGGGCAAAAGAATAGGGGTGGATGGATGGGTGGTGGCTATCTAAATTACTATTATATTTTAATGAGGCATTAAACCCTATTGGGTTATTCAGTCAGAGGGGCGGGAGTTGGCGATTGAAGAAACTGGACTCGCCCTCCCCTTCAATTAAACCCAAGTACCTCCTGTTCCGCAGGCGCTCTATGACACTTAGGGGGTTTAGCGCTGTCGATGTGCATACCTTGACGCTGCAGTATTCTTGCTACGGAACAAATAGACGAAATGAAATTAAGGCACAGTAAACCCTGGGTTTAAGAGACAAATAAGGGGAGCTGGTTACTTGTTATAGTGATTGTGGTGGACAGAGATGAGATTATTTTTCCGAACAATTCTCTAAGCAATGGATTTTTTAACACAAATCAATTTTACAGGCTAAGAACTGTATCCCTACATCAGTTCATTTCAAAGCCTAGCCCTGTCTACCACCCCTCGGGATGCAACCCACAACAGTCAACTAACACCCAGGTACCTACATACTGCTCTATCCGTTGTCTCCGTGTGTATGAATGTAAATGTGTATGTATAGGTGTATATGTTTATATGTATGTGTATATTTGCATAATTATTATTATTTGTGGGTGAATATAACTCGCACGCTGAGAAATGAGTTAAAGTTAGTATATTTCAACCTCAAGCTGAGATCCTTCAAACAAAAATAACTGAAAACAAAAAAGTCAGTAAGAAATCCTCCAGGGAATTCGGCATTATTTCAAAATTCCAGCTTCTTGTACCTAAACTATGAATGAGCGAAACTGAATCACATGGTACATGATCCCTCCCAACATAAACCCATAGAAACAGGCTAAGTAACTTTCCTCAGAAAACAGGACAAGTGTTTCCTGACTCGAGTCAGGAGGAGCTTTAGGTCATCTGACCGAGGCCTTCCGCTGGCTTACCGGTCCACCCCCCTTTAAAATTTAGGGTTGTAAGTTATTGAAACAGCTCTTATCGACTCTAAATTTCAACGTTTAAGAGAAAAAAGAATGTTACTTGTAACAAGGTTTAATTACTAAAATTATTTTAGAAAAAAAAAAACACTTGCACCAATAACAAAATTCGGTTCTTAACTGACCAGACATTGCCAAAACTACGCGATCTGAAACCTGAGATGTCGTTACTTCACAGAGATCTAATTTAAACTCACTAAGACTCGAGCCCCACACGCGCCAGAAGCTACATATACTTTTACCCCTATGTGATGGTTTCATAGTGAAGGGAGGTGGGTGTTGGCTGGTTTTCCCAGGCTGGCTACTAGCTTTCGCAGCCTGATTGCTGAGTTTCCCAAGGCTGGTTGCTAGATTTCGCAGGCTGGTTACTAGATTTCGTTGGCTGGTTGCTAGGTTTCCCCAGGCAGGTTACTAGATTTCACAGGCTGGTTACTAGATTTCGTAGGCTGGTTGCTAGGTTTCCCCAGGCAGGTTACTAGATTTCGCAGGCTGGTTACTAGATTTCATAGGCTGGTTGCTAGGTTTCCCCAGGCAGGTTACTAGATTTCACAGGCTTTCACAGGCTGGTTACTAGATTTCGTAGGCTGGTTGCTAGGTTTCCCCAGGCAGGTTTCTAGATTTCGCGGGCTGGTTGCTAGGTTTTCCAGGCAGGCTGCTAAGTTTCGCAAGCAGTCTTGAGAGAGGTGTCTTGATCAAGAGTGTTACTGAGGGCGAACAATACAAAGACTCAAAGGATCTA
>NC_091307.1:1241043-1328543 GCF_038502225.1 Cherax quadricarinatus
TAAGGGCGAGATTAGACCTCGCGGTCAACATACGACTCCTCGGCTGTTCTATTATTTTTACAGTTCTTTGATAATATGAGAAATCACGAAAGCACCTGGAGGTTCACTATAGTTTCACAATGGTTGTTCAGCATATTGAAATCACCTGTTTACTGTGATCTTATGTATATGGGTTGAGGCACAGGGTTTGGATGCTACTAGAGGCAGCGGAGATGCCATGTTTGAGAGCAATGTGGGATGATCAAGGATGTAATTCAGAGCTCTGAGGAGGGATTAAGGTGGTTTAGGCATGTAGAAAGCACGGACAGGGATAGGTTCACGAAGATGTATGTAAGGTATATAAACCTCGGATGGAATGTTGGAGGGGAGGTCGTCCAGGAATGGTTGGAGAGAAGAGGTACAAGAGGCTTTGAGTTTTAGGAGCTTGAGCATCCAGCAGGCTGCATTGAGCATGATACATAGGAGACAAGTGATTTTTAATGGACGTGCTAATGATTGTGAATACGTAGATTTTTATGGAAAGATTCAGTAAAACCAGTTAGTCGGACTTGAGTCCTGGACGTAGGAAAAGCAGTACCTGCATTTTGAAGGAGCCATGATGATGTTACAGTACAGAGCAACATAAAAAATGTAGTGATATAAAAGCTATAATGACTGTTTAGCTGTTGAGAAATTCCTATTGTTTAATGAATTCCATTTAAAATTCAGTACTTTATTGTATTAATAAAATGTTAGGTTTAATAATCTTAAAAAAATTTTCATTTTTTTTTAACTTGATAAATAATAAAAAGTGTTAAGAAATTTGACATTCTTATGGGTCGGAAACCTTAAATTTCTATCTCTTGATTTAAAAAAAAATAGCATATATTTAGAAGCTTGAATAACGACAGCCAAATTTTAAAAAATGGCGTCCAAAGAACCTCTTCCACTCCATGGTGATGTCTACCCAAGGGTCTTCTGCTTCTCCTTTAAGTATACTAAGTGGTATTCCTGCTTACTGAAAATTATAAGAGAAATTTTTGACAGTTTATCAGCAGAGTTTATTTGACATTAGTTTATTAGCATATATATATATATATATATATATATATATATATATATATATATATATATATATATATATATATATATATATATATATATATATATATATATATATATATTTATATATATATATATATATATATATATATATATATATATATACATATATATATATATATATATATATATATATATATATATATATATACATATCTATATATATATATATATATATATATATATATATATATATATATATATATATATATATATATATATTTATATATATATATATTTATATATATATATATATATATATATATATATATATACATATATTTATATATATATATATATATATATATATATATATATATATATATATATATATATATATATATATATACATATCTATATATATATATATATATATATATATATATTTATATATATATACATATCTATATATATATATATATATATATATATATATATATATATATATATATATATATATATATATATATATATATATATAATATGGTGTGTGTTACCATTTTGTCCTAGGCACATGTCTATTAGACACTAGAGCTGTTGTATATGTGTGTGTTTATGTGTGTGTGTGTGTGTGTGTGTGTGTGTGTGTGTGTGTGTGTGTGTGTGTGTGTGTGTGTGTGTGTGTGTGTGTGTGTGTGTGTGTGTACGTGTGTGTGTGTGTGCGTGCGTGTGTGTGTGTGTGTGTGTGTATGTGTGAGTGTGTGTGTGTGTGTGTGTGTGTGTGTGTGTGTGTGTGTGTGTGTGTGTGTGTGTGTGTGTGTGTGTATGTGTGTGTGTGTGTGTGTGTGTGTGTGTGTGTGTGTGTGTGTGTGTGTGTGTGTGTGTGTGTGTGTGTGTGTGTGTGTGTGTGTGTGTGTGTGTGTGTGTGTGTGTGCATGAATACAATGCAGAGAATTCGTAGTTTGGAAATTAGGTGGAGGTGCGGGATTACCAAAACTATTATCCAGAGGGCTGGTCGTTGAGGTGGTTCCGACATGTAGAGAAAATGGAACAAAATAGAATGACTTCGAGAGTGAATAAATCTGTAGTGGAGGGAAGGCGGTGTAGGGGTCGGCCTATGAAAGGTTGGAGGGAGTAAAGGAGGTTTTGTATACTAGGGGCTTGGACTTCCAGCAAGCAGGCGTGAGCGTTATGCAAGAAAGGTATAAAATACCGACAATATGAAAGTTAAGACACATGTGCAACATCTGGATATCTTTAGTGGCGAAACGTCCAGTGGCTTTATCAATACAGATTCTAGGACATAATTGGAAGACAGTAGAACTATATACAAAAGATGAGGTAATCAGTCCCTCAGCCTTGGAGTTAGTGTTCACAGCATCGTGGTGGAGGAGAATCTGGAGCCCTCGTCTGCTGCACGTCCTTGTCCACTGACGCCTATATAACCGCCAGTCTTCTTGCCTTTGCTCCAGATTCTCCTCCACCACGATGCTGTGAACACTAACTCCATGGCTGAGGGACTGATTACCTCATATTTTGTATATAGTTCTACTGTCTTCCTATTATGTCCTAGAATCTGTATTGATAAAGCCACTGGATGGCGAAACGTCTACAATAAAGATATCCAGATGTTGCACATGTGTCTTAACTTTCATGCGTGAGCGTGTTTGGAGCGAATAGAGACAAATGGTTTTTAGGGCTTGACGTGCTGTTGGAGAGTGAGCAGGGTAATATTTATGAAGGGATTCAAGGAAACCGGCAGGCCGGACTCGAGTCCTGACGATGGAAAGTACAGTGTCTGCACTCAGAAGGAGGGGTGTTAATGTTACAGTTTTATAACTGTAGTGTAAGCACGCCTCTGGCAAGACAGTGATGGAGTGAATGAGGGTGTTTAAAAAAAGATGGACTCAATTTCAAAGCTGTATGATTTCAAATCGTGTCCTTCTTTTTGAAATGTATTTCAAAACTGCAGCTAATCATATATTTATAAATAGTTTAAATATGAAATAGAAGAAAAGAGACAGAGAGTGAAACCGACCGACAGATTCTGAAGATCGCTGGGAAATAGGGAACAGGTGTGGGTAGGTAAACTACCGAGTACCATGGAAAAGGAAGGTGAAATTCGACCTTTTACCCTCAGTGGTCGCCATGCCACACATACCTTAGTGCATAAACACCAGCTTTACTATCTGAAGGGACGTTTGACATAGTTGATGATGAAGATAGTGTTGCTGGGAGACAAAAACAAAGCGGGATTTAATTATGTTTCCAAGGACAAGAACTTTTATTGCTTGTTTGATATGTGTTGGTGCAGCCCTGTGTTGGGGTTATTTATTGTCCCCGCTTACGTTAGTAAGAGTAATGTTTCCGCTTGTCTGAGTGTAGTTGCAGGGGTCGAGTCGCATCTCCTGGCCCTGCCTCTTCGTGCGCGAGCGTGTGTGTGTACTCACCTAAATGTGGTTGCAGGGGTCGATTCATAGCTCTTGGTCCAATGTGTGTGTGTGGATGTGTGTGTCTAGCTGTAAAACACCTCGGGAGTGGATCTGAGCGAACGTTGGTTATAATTCTATGCTATTAAATCTTATATTAAAAGATCCTGATACAGAGATGTTTAAAAATGTCTGTGTTGCTGCAGAAACCAAAGAAAAAGCCCAGTTGATTCTCGTTTGCCATAATACAAACATTACCGAATACGCGAAGCCTACTGAGATAATATGAAACTAATTTTTTTAAGTTATTCAGCGATTTCATGATCATTTCTCAGGGTTTTCTCGTTTATCAGACCCAAGTTAAACGGGTTATTCCCTGTAGCAAGTTCGTTCAGTCACAATATGTAGTCCAGGATTTAGATTCCTTGTGGATTAGCTGACAGCCCTTTTTGTTGTTATTGCAAGAGAGCGTGATCACCTCATCATGTAATTAATCCCATTGATTAACACTATTAAATTATTATTATTATTATTAAAGATTCGCCGGTATTCACTATTAAATATTAATCATTACTCACAGAAGGTATTGCGAAATAATATAAAGCCGGAGAATTTGCTATTATTTATTATGCTGCTAAGACTACACTCGTAAGGGAAATAAAGATAAATCAAAACAGTAAATGTGCACAATTGTCTTCAGTTATTCCGAGGATCTCTCTTAGCTGACACACACAACGCTAGAAGACTCTTCTGGATCTGGGTCTGTTCTTTCTCACTCTCCACAGCAGACTCCCCTACCTTCAGAAGAGGATTCTAGAGTACTCACCTGCCTTGAGTCTGACTTATGGTTATAAGAGGCCAATTATTATAATGGTATACTATACCGATAAGCAGATGAGTAAAACATATGCGCAGCAGTTGAGTTACCTGGAGATTACCTGGAGGTTATTCCGGGGATCAACGCCCCCGCGGCCCGGTCCATGACCAGGCCTCCCGATGGATCAGGGCCTGATCAACTAAGCTGTTACTGCTGGCCGCACGCAGTCCAACGTACGAGCCACAGCCCGGCTGATCCGGCACTGACTTTAGGTATCTGTCCAGCTCTCTCTTGAAGGCAGCCAGGGGCTTATTGGCAATTCCCCTAATGCTTGATGGGAGGCTGTTGAACAGTTTTGGGCCCCGGACACTTATGGTGTTTTCCCTTAGTGTACCAATGGCGCCCCTACTTTTAATTGCGGGCATTTTGCATCGCCTGCCCAGTCTTTTACTTTCGTAGGGAGTGATTTCTGTGTGCAGATTTTGGACCATTCCTTCCAGGATTTTCCAAGTGTAGATTATGATATATCTCTCCCTCCTGCGTTCCAACGAGTACAAGTCAAGTGCTTCCAAGCGTTCCCAGTAGTTAAGGTGCTTGACAGAACTTATACGTGCAGTAAAGGATTTCTGTACACTCTCTAGATCTGCGATTTCACCTGCTTTGAATGGAGATGTTAATGTACAGCAGTATTCCAGCCTAGAGAGAACAAGTGATTTGAAAAGGATCATCATTGGCTTTGCAAATCTCGTTTTGAAAGTTCTCATTATCCATCCTATCATTTTCTTTGCACGTGCGATCGTGGCACTGTTGTGATCCTTGAAAGTGAGATCCTCAGACATTACTACTCCCAGGTCCCTTACATTATTTTTCCGCTCTATTGTATGGCCGGAGTCTGTAGTATACTCTGTTCTAGTTATTATCTCCTCCAGTTTTCCTTAACGGAGTAGTTGGAATTTGTCCTCATTGAACATCATATTGTTTACCGTTGCCCACTGGAAAACTTTGTTTATATCTTCTTGGAGGTTAACCGCGTCCTCAGCAGATGACAGCCTCATGCAGATCCTAGTATCATCCGCAAAGGATGATAAGGTGCTGTGGTGTATATCTCTGTCTATGTCTGATATGAGGATAAGGAATAAGATGGGGGCGAGTACTGTGCCTTGTGGAACAGAGCTCTTCACTATGGCAGCCTCCGATTTAACTCTGTTGATCACTACTCTTTGTGTTCGATTTGTTTGGAAGTTGAAGATCCATCTCCCCACTTTCCCAGTTATTCCTTTAGCACGTATTTTATGGCCTATTACGCCATGATCGCATTTGTCAAATGTTTTCGCAAAGTCTGTGTATATTACATCTGCATTCTGATTTTCTTCCAGTGCATCCAAGGCCATGTCATAGTGATCCAGTAGTTGTGAGAGGCAGGAACGACCTGCCCTGAACCCATGTTGCCCAGGATTGTGTAGATTTTGGGAATCCAGGTGATTTGCAATCCTGCTTCTTAGCACTTTTTCAAAGATTTTTATGATGTGGGACGTCAGAGCTATTGGTCTATAGTTCTTAGCTAATGTTTTGCTGCCACCTTTATGGAGTGGGGCTATATCCGTTGTTTTAAGTGACTTTGGAATTTCACCCATGTCCAAGCTCCTCCTCCATAGTGTACTTAGGGCACGTGAGAGGGGTTTCTTGCAGTTCTTAATGAAAACAGAGTTCCACGAGTCTGGGCCCGGGGCTGAGTGCATAGGCATGTTGTCAATGGCTGTTTCGAAATCTATCGGAGTTAGGGTAATGTCGGAAATCTGGCATACATTTATGGAGTTTTGAGGCTCATTCATGAAGAAATCATTTGGGTCGTCGACCCTCAGTGGTTCACTAAACACAGAGTCGTACTGGGATTTCAATATTTCACTCATTTTCTTGTTGCCCATGTTATCTTCAGAGTTGAAATATTTCGCCTGTTCAGAATGCTTCTCCAGTCGAACACTCAAGAAGCGACTGATATAATGGAAACAGCATAAGCAGAACACTAGTAAACAAAATGTGATCAGTCTCTCAACCTTAAAAAAAAGTAATTTTGAGGTGATCAGTCCCTCAACCTTGACAAGCGTTAGGCTTTAAGGCAGTCATCTCCATAGTTCTTTGATTCTCGTTAAAATCACCTACACCAAGGCAGGTACGTTCCAAACGGCGTACGGCCGTCTGTAGCGCGGAAACGTTGCATAATATGCATTAACTGGTACGTTTCACTTTATATAAAGCTTGATGATTCAGTAACGAGCAAAAGAAGAGCCTTGTCCAATAAAAACATGTCCTGTAATGTATTATTTCTTCCCCAGAGGCAGATAGCTGAGTTGCTCCTATTATCGGTCATCTATCCTTTTATGTCCTTAACTCTAGTCCCAGGAAAACAGATAGTCTCATTTTACTTGCCATCACAGGTCTGTCTGTCTATCGTGTGCTCATATGTCTGTCTAACTTGCGATGACAGGTCTGTTTAACCCCCGATGGTGATTATACTCTATATGACCAAAGTGCTTTAGCGGTATACTTATCCAAACCTCCCACCACTACAGAAATCAGTATTAGAACTCACCACATAATGCAGGATATAAACAACCACTATTTAAACCTAAAAGATGAATGATCACGTTGACCCTGATCTAAACCTCCATAATCTAACACACAATCAAAACTTATGGGAAAGTAACTGCCTTTATTACACAGCATCACAAGCCAGCACTATCCTGAACACTGTTCAAAGTCTATCAGTTCTTAACTACAACATCAGGTCCTTAAGCAAACACTATGATGACCTCATGGCATTCCTTGAGTCACTAAAGACACCCTTCTCCTGCGTTATTCTTACTGAGACCTGGCTTAAGCAGGACACAATTGATATCTACCCACTACCAGGATACATAGCAATCCACAACTGTAGACCATACCAAGTTGGGGGTGGTACTGCAATCTATTACTCTAACCAACTATCTTGTATTAGCACTAATTCTTTTAGTGATGAATATGGGAATACATTTTTGCTAATTTTACTGTAAAAAACCACAAGACGCCTATAACAATCGGTGCCATATACCGGATACCCCACACAAACATCCCAAACTTCAGTGAGAATCTAAAGTCACTAATAACAAACAGACAAATGAACAAGCACCACCTTCTCTTAGCTGGAGACTTCAATATCAACCTTGGCCTACCAGATGATCAGACTAACTGATTTCATCAACAATATGAACAACACACTTCTCATACCAACAATAACTAAACCAACTAGGCTGACTGAGACAAGTGCAACCATAATAGACCACATATGGACCAATATACTAGCCCCCCTTAAATCAGGGATAATCACAGACAGCACTACTGACCATTACCCAACCTTCCTTTTAACAAACATTAGTAAGCCACCACTGGAATACAACAAAGTTTCATTTAGACTCCTTGACGAGGCCTCAATAAGGAATTTCACAGCAGACCTAGAGACTGTTGACTGGCCTACAGAATTCTCCAATGCCAATGTTATTGACGATTGGAAAGACATTTTACTTAACAAAATACTTAGACTATACAACAAACATTGTCCTATAAAAACGAAACACATCACGAATAAACGGCTTGGTTGCCCATGGCTAACCAGCAGCATTCTGAAATCCATTGATAAGAAACACCAATATGAAAAGCAATATAGACAGGGCTTAATACACAAAGATATTCTTGAACAATATTCAACAGTTCTCACCAAATTAATAAAGAAAGCCAAACAACTGTACTACTCCAGCAGATTCACTGACACAAGAGGAGATATAAAAAAGACCTGGAAAACACTTTCCCAGATTCTGGGGACCCACAAACTGAAAAAAAAAACAAGAATATTGTTCTAACTAAACCTCATGAAACACCACTGCATCCCAATGATACAGCTAACAAGATAAACGACTTCTTCTCAAAAATAGGATCTAATCTCGCCAGTAAAATCCCACGTACCAATGCCCGTGCCGGGGACTACCTAGATGGGAATTTTCCAAATTCCTTCTATCTTGTACCAACTGAGCCCACGGAAGTCACCGCGATCATAAAGTCACTTAAAAATAACTTGGGGAATCTGTCTCACGTCCCACCATTATCGTACAAGCGAGCGGCCCATGTCCTTTCGCATGCTATTACATTACTTTTTAACAAGTCACTAGAAACTAGCACTTTCCCGACACTACTCAAGACAGCAAGGGTTACACCAATACATAAAGGTGGTGACCCTACAGACGTAAACAACTATAGGCCAATATCAAACTTACCATTGCTATCCAAAATCTTCGAGAAACTCGTGCACAGGAGACTATATTCATTTATAACTGCACAAAACATACTCAACCCCTGCCAATTTGGATTCAGGAAAAATAAAAGCACTAATGATGCAATTATAAAAATGCTAGACCTGCTTTACACTGCATTGGAAAATAAGGACTATCCACTAGGAATTTTTATTGACCTAAGAAAAGCGTTTGACACAGTAGACCACGGCATCCTACTCCACAAACTTGACCACTATGGTATAAGAGGCCATGCGCTTGCATATTTTAAATCCTACCTTTCTAATAGGTATCAGTATGTCACCATTAAAGACACAGCCTCATCAATACGGCCACTTGATACTGGAGTTCCGCAGGGAAGTGTTCTTGGACCCCTGCTCTTCCTCATTTACATCAATGATCTTCCAAACATATTACCTGGAGTTTACCTGGAGAGAGTTTCGGGGGTCAACGCCCCCGCGGCCCGGTCTGTGACCACCTGAAACCCATTCTCTTTGCTGACGACACGACTTATGTCATCTCCCACCCTAATCTTGCCACCCTCAACACCATTGTTAATGAGGAGCTGCTCAAAATATCGACTTGGATGACAGCCAATAAACTTACACTTAACACTGGCAAAACCTACTATATTATGTTTGGTAGCAGAGCAGGTGTTGCGCAACTTAACATTAAGATCGACAACACTCTAATTGCCAGACATAATGAGGGCAAATTCCTTGGCCTATACCTCGACAACAACCTAAATTTCAGCACCCATATCCAACACATAAAAAAAGTATCCAAAACGGTGGGGATCCTCTCCAAGATACGATACTACGTGCCGCAAACTGCCCTTCTCACACTATACCATTCACTAATTTATCCATACCTCACCTATGCTATCTGTGCTTGGGGTTCAACTGCAGCAACACACCTAAAGCCAATAATAACCCAACAAAAAGCCGCAGTAAGAATAATCACTAAATCCCATCCCTGGCAACACACCCCCCCCCACTCTTCATAGATCTAAACTTACTCCCTGTTCAGTACATCCACACTTACTACTGTGCAATCTATATCTACAGAACCTTAAATTCCAATATTAACCTTGACCAAAAACGCTTTCTTGATAGTTGTGACAAGATCTACAGGCATAACACCAGACACAAACATCTCTATGACAGTCCCCGTGTTCGACTAAACCTTTACAAAAATTCAATGTATTTCAAAGGACCTAAAATCTGGAACACCCTACCTGAAAACTCTAGAACTGCAGACATATTCATCACCTTCTAAACTACAGTTAGAAAACATCTTATCTCCCTGATCCACCCCGACAACTAACTACATGATAACCACCTGGCAGTTCACAATTACACTCACTCACCCACTGACTATAAACCCAGAAATACTAATCTTAATCTTAAAATAATAAATCCTAACTAGTCATAAGTTTGCCTATGATACTCCAATATAGACACTTTGTATTGTGTCAAAACAAAAGCATTCACATTGCTAAACTCACAAATTATGATGTAGTCACTTAGCCTTAATACCATAAATCGGAAGGATTTAATGTTAAGATTTAATCTAAGTCTGCTTGAAATGCCTAGCCATGCTAGGTGTCCTAGTGGCCCCCTCTGTAATTAGTATTTTATAACATGTAAACCACACAATACCCAAAACCTGTAAACCCCACATTGTAACCCTTATAGAGAATAAACTTGAATTGAATCTGTCTAACCTCCGATGACAGGTCTGTCTAACCTCCGATGACAGGTCTGTCTAACCTCCGATGACAGGTCTGTCTAACCTCCGATGACAGGTCTGTCTAACCTCCGATGACAGGTCTGTCTAACCTCCGATGACAGGTCTGTCTAACCTCCGATGACAGGTCTGTTTAACCTCCGATGGCAGGTCTGTCTAACCTCCGATGACAGGTCTGTCTAGCCTGCGAATTCCCGACAACAAGAATATTTCTTACTTTCGAAAGCTGCATTTTTTTTTATTTCACTTCTTTTTCCCCCCTTAACGACAACCAGATTATAGTCATCCTGCAGTAGAGAGAGAATTAACTGACGTTATTCACACTTGCCTTTTCACTTTTACTTTCTTTTCTCTTTTAACAGAGACTTTCCACTCGTTACTACAAGTATCCTTCCTACGAGCTTTTTTTTTTCATTCTCCAGCTTCACAGTATCCATCTTTTTCTCGCGACTTTCCCTTCTGTTTTTCTATAATGAATAAGGTTTTACAATTAACCTGAGATAGACGTGGTTAGCACAGTAATGCTAATACTGAATACTGGGAAGTAGTAGCGAGAGAGAGAGAGAGATGGAGTAGTAAAAGAAGCGAATTCTCGGGTGTTGGCAAGAGGTATGGCGTTAAAAGATAAAGAATCTAACGCAAAGTGGGAGTTGTCACAGTTGCTCTTTGCTGATGACACTGTGCTTTTGTGAGATTCTGAAGAGAAGTTGCAGCGGTTGGCTGATGAGCTTGGTAGGGTATGTAAACGAAGGAAGTTAAAAGTGAATATAAGAAAGAGTAAGGTGATGAGGACAAAAAAAAATTAGGCAACGGAAGATTGGATATCAGATTGGAGGGAGAGAGTATGAAGGAGGTGAATGTGTTTAGATATTTGGAAGTGGACGTGTCAGCAGATGAGTCTATGAAGGATGAGGTAAATCATAGAATTGACGGGGGGCAAAAAAAGATGAGTGGTGCACTGAGGAGTCTGTGGAGACAAAGAACTTTATCCATGAAAACAAAGAGGGGAATGTATAAGAGTATAGTTATACCAACGGTGGGTGTGAGGCATGCGTTGTGAATGTTGCAACAAGGAGAAGGCTGGAGGCAGTGGAGATGTCATGTCTGAGGGCAATGTGTGGCGTGAATATAATGCAGAGAATCCATAGTTTGGAGATTAGGAGGAGGTGTGGATTACCAAAACTATTATCCAGAGGGCTGAGGAGGGGTTATTGAGATGGTTTGGACATGTAGAGAGGGCAGAACGAAATAGAATGACTTCGACAGTATACAGATCTGTATTGAAGGGAAGGCGGTGTAGGGGTCGGCCTAGGAAAAGGTGGAAGGAGGGGGTAAAGGAAGTTTTGTGTGCGAGGGGCTTGGACTTCCAGCAAGCATGCGTGAGCGTGTTAGACAGGAGCGAATGGAGACAAATGGTTTTTAGTACTTGACGTGCTGTTGGAGTGTAAGCAAGGTAACATTTATGAAAGGATTCAAGACTACTGGTAGGCCGGACTTTAGTCCTGGAGATGGGAAGTACAGTGTCTGCACTCTGAAGGAGGGGTGTTAATGTTGCAGTTTTATAACTGTATTGTAGGTATGCCTCTGGCAAGACAGTGATGTAGTGAATGATGAATGTTTTTCGTTTTCGGGCCACCCTGCCTTAGTGGGAAGCGGCTGATGTGTTAATAAGACAATAATATATAAAAATTTCTCTGGGCAACTTTACGCATGCCCCTCGCCGTTTGATGCTTCCCAGTATAAATATATACATATATATATATATATATATATATATATATATATATATATATATATATATATATATATATATATATATATAAATATATATATAATATATATAATATATATATTTATTTATTTATTTATTTATTATTATCACACTGGCCGATTCCCACCAAGGCAGGGTGGCCCGAAAAAGAAAAGCTTTCACCATCATTCACTCCATCACTGTCTTGCCAGAAGAGTGCTTTACACTACAGTTTTTAAACTGCAACATTAACACTCCTCCTTCAGAGTGCAGGCACTGTACTTCCTATCTCCAGGACTCAAGTCCGGCCTGCCGGTTTCCCTGAATCCCTTCATAAATGTTACTTTGCTCACACTCCAACAGCACGTCAAGTATTAAAAACCATTTGTCTCCATTCACTCCTATCAAACACGCTCACGCATGCCTGCTGGAAGTCCAAGCCCCTCGCACACAAAACCTCCTTTACCCCCTCCCTCCAACCTTTCCTAGGCCGACCCCTACCCCGCCTTCCTTCCACTACAGACTGATACACTCTTGAAGTCATTCTGTTTCGCTCCATTCTCTCTACATGTCCGAACCACCTCAACAACCCTTCCTCAGCCCTCTGGACAACAGTTTTGGTAATCCCGCACCTCCTCCTAACTTCCAAACTCACTCTTTTTCCCTCATCAATTCTATGATTCACCTCATCTTTCATAGACCCATCCGCTCACACGTCCACTCCCAAATATCTGAATACGTTCACCTCCTCCATACTCTCTCCCTCCAATCTGATATCCAATCTTTCATCACCTAATCTTTTTGTTATCCTCATAACCTTACTCTTTCCTGTATTCACCTTTAATTTTCTTCTTTTGCACACCCTACCAAATTCATCCACCAATCTCTGCAACTTCTCTTCAGAATCTCCCAAGAGCACAGTGTCATCTGCAAAGAGCAGCTGTGACAACTCCCACTTTGTGTGTGATTCTTTATCTTTTAACTCCACGCCTCTTGCCAAGACCCTCGCATTTACTTCTCTTACAACCCCATCTATAAATATATTAAACAACCACGGTGACATCACACATCCTTGTCTAAGGCCTACTTTTACTGGGAAAAAATTTCCCTCTTTCCTACATACTCTAACTTGAGCCTCACTATCCTCGTAAAAACTCTTCACTGCTTTCAGTAACCTACCTCCTACACCATACACTTGCAACATCTGCCACATTGCCCCCCTATCCACCCTGTCATACGCCTTTTCCAAATCCATAAATGCCACAAAGACCTCTTTAGCCTTATCTAAATACTGTTCACTTATATGTTTCACTGTAAACACCTGGTCCACACACCCCCTACCTTTCCTAAAGCCTCCTTGTTCATCTGCTATCCTATTCTCCGTCTTACTCTTAATTCTTTCAATTATAACTCTACCATACACTTTACCAGGTATACTCAACAGACTTATCCCCCTATAATTTTTGCACTCTCTTTTATCCCCTTTGCCTTTATACAAAGGAACTATGCATGCTCTCTGCCAATCCCTAGGTACCTTACCCTCTTCCATACATTTATTAAATAATTGCACCAACCACTTCAAAACTATATCCCCACCTGCTTTTAACATTTCTATGTTTATCCCATCAATCCCGGCTGCCTTACCCCCTTTCATTTTACCTACTGCCTCACGAACTTCCCCCACACTCACAACTGGCTCTTCCTCACTCCTACAAGATGTTATTCCTCCTTGCCCTATACATGAAATCACAGCTTCCCTATCTTCATCAACATTTAACAATTCCTCAAAATATTCCCTCCATCTTCCCAAAACCTCTAACTCTCCATTTAATAACTCTCCTCTCCTATTTTTAACTGACAAATCCATTTGTTCTCTAGGCTTTCTTAACTTGTTAATCTCACTCCAAAACTTTTTCTTATTTTCAACAAAATTTGTTGATAACAGTAAGATCACAGTAAATAGGTGATTTCAGAATATGCAAAACAACCACTCTGAAAGAATAGAGAAATTCCAAGCGCTTTCGTGACTACTCACATTATCCAGGAACTATCTGGATAATGTGAGTAGTCACGAAAGCGCTTGGAATTTATCTATTCTTTCAGAGTGGTTGTTTTGCATATATATATATATATATATATATATATATATATATATATGTATATATATATGTATATATATATATAAATATATGATATATATATATATATATATATATATATATATATATTTATATATATATAATATATATTTTATATATATATATATATGTGATATATATATATATATAAATATATATATATATAGATATATATATATATATATATATATATATATATATATATATATATATATATATATATATATATATATATATATATATATATATATATATATATATATATATATATATATATATATATATATATATATATATGTATATATATATATATATATATATATATATATATATATATATATATATATATATATATATATATATATATATATATATATATATATATATATATATATATATATATATATATATATATATATATATATATATATATATATATATATATATATATATATATATATATATATATATATATATATATATATATTTCAACACGCCGGCCGTTTCCTGTCAAGGTAGGACACTTTCACCATCATTCACACATAATCATTGTCTTTGTAGAGGAACCCAGATATGACCGCTTAGATGTTACTCCAAACAGCCAATATCTCAACCCATTCCCCCCCCCCCACCTTTAAAGTGCAGGCTTTGTACTTCATTCCTCCAAGACTCAAGTCTGGCTAACCGTTTTCCCTGAATCCCTTCATAAAATATCCTCCTCACACTCCAACAGTTCATCAGGTCCCAGCAACCATTCGTCTCAATTCACTCTTATCTGACACGCTCACACATATCTACATGTCCAGGCCCATTGCACACAAAACTTTTCTTACCCCCTTCCTTCATCCTTTCCCAGGACGAGCCCTACCCTTCCTTCCACTACAGATTTATACATCCTACAAGTCATTCTATTTTTACTCCACCCTCTCTAAATGACCAAACCATCTCAATAACCCCTCTACAACCCTCTGAATAATACTTTTTGTAAATCCACACCTCCTAATTTCTACACTACGGATTCTCTGCATAATATTTACACCACACATTACCCTTAGACACGACATTTTCACTGCCTCCACCCTCCTCGCTGCAGCATTCACAACCCATGTTTCGCACCCATATAAGAGTGTTGGTACCACTATACTCTCGTACATTCCCTTCTTAGCCTCCATAGATAACTTTTTTGTCTCCAAAGACACCTCAACGCACCACTCACCTTTTTTTCCTTCGTCACTTCTTTGGTTAACCTCGTCCTTCGTAAACCCATCTGCTGACAAATATACTCTCAAATATCAGAACACATTCACTTCTTCCATACTCCGTCCAATGTAATATCCAATTTTTCTTTACCTAACTTGTTTGATACCCTCATCACCCTTTATCTATGTTCCCTTTCAATTTCCTTTCTTTGCACACCCTTCCAAACTCGTCCACTAACCTTTGCAACCTTTCTTTAGAACCCCTCAAAAGCACAGTATCATCAGCAAAAAGTAACTGGGACAACTCCCATTTTGTATTTGATTCCCCATAATTTAACCCCACCCCTCTCTCCAACATCCTAGCATTTACTTCTTTTACAACCCTATCTACATATATGTTAAACAACCATGGTGACATTACACATCCCTGTCTAAGGCCTACTTTTACCGGGAAGTAGTCTCCTTCTCTCCTCCACACCCTAACTTGAGCCTCACTATCCTCATAAAAACTCTTTGCAGAATTTATTAACTTACCTATTCCATACACTTGTAACATCTGCCACATTTCTCCCGTTTCCACCCTAGTGTATGCCTTTTCTAAATCCATAAACAATGAAAACTTCCCTATCTTTATCTAAATATTGTTCACCTGTATGCTTCAATGTAAACACTTGATCTACACATCCCCTACCCGTTCTAAAGCCTCCTTGTTCATCTGCAATCTTGTTCTCTGTTTTACCTCTAATTCTTTCAATAATAACCCTACCATACACTTTACTTGGTATACTCAGTAAACTTATTCCTCTATAATTTTTAGAATCTCTTTTGTCCCCCTTTCCCTTATATAAAGGAACTATACATGCTCTCTGCCAACCCCAAGGTACCTTCCCCTCTTTCAAGCATTTACTGAACAAAAGTACCAACCACTCGAACACTATATCTTCCCTTGCTTTTAATCTCCCCACACACTTACATCCGGCTCTTCTTCACTCCTAAAAGACATTACACCTCCCTGGCTAATGCATGAAATTACTGCCTCCGTCTCTTTATCAACATTTAACAGTTCCTCAAAATATTCCCGCCATCTTCCCAATACCTCCAACTCCCTGTCTACTAACTTCCCTATTCTGTTTATAACTGTCAAATCCATTCGTTCCCTAGGCTTTCTTAACCTGTTCAACGAGTTCTTGCTAACTGACCAGTTTTACCTATTCGGCACAATATATATAAATATATATATCTATATATATATATATATATATATATATATATATATATATATATATATATATATATATATATATTATATATATATATATATATATATATATACATATATATATATACATATATATATATATATATATATATATATATATATATATATATATATATATATATATATATATATATATATACATTATTATCACACTGGCCGATTCCCACCAAGGCAGGGTGGCCCGAAAAAGAAAAACTTTCACCATCATTCACTCCATCACTCTCTTGCCAGAAGGGTGCTTTACACTACAGTTTTTAAACTGCAACATTAACACCCCTCCTTCAGAGTGCAGGCACTGTACTTCCCATCTCCAAGACTCAAGTCCGGCCTGCCGGTTTCCCTGAACCCCTTCATAAATGTTACTTTGCTCACACTCCAACAGCACGTCAAGTATTAAAAACCATTTGTCTCCATTCACTCCTATCAAACACGCTCACGCATGCCTGCTGGAAGTCCAAGCCCCTCGCACACAAAACCTCCTTTACCCCCTCCCTCCAACCCTTCCTAGGCCGACCCCTACCCCGCCTTCCTTCCACTACAGACTGATACACTCTTGAAGTCATTCTGTTTCGCTCCATTCTCTCCACATGTCCGAACCACCTCAACAACCCTTCCTCAGCCCTCTGGACAACAGTTTTGGTAATCCCGCACCTCCTCCTAACTTCCAAACTACGAATTCTCTGCATTATATTCACACCACACATTGCCCTCAGACATGACATCTCCACTGCCTCCAGCCTTCTCCTCGCTGCAACATTCATCACCCACGCTTCACACCCATATAAGAGCGTTGGTAAAACTATACTCTCATACATTCCCCTCTTTGCCTCCAAGGACAAAGTTCTTTGTCTCCACAGACTCCTAAGTGCACCACTCACTCTTTTTCCCTCATCAATTCTATGATTCACCTCATCTTTCATAGACCCATCCGCTGACACGTCCACTCCCAAATATCTGAATACGTTCACCTCCTCCATACTCTCTCCCTCCAATCTGATATTCAATCTTTCATCACCTAATCTTTTTGTTATCCTCATAACCTTACTCTTTCCTGTATTCACCTTTAATTTTCTTCTTTTGCACACCCTACTAAATTCATCCACCAATCTCTGCAGCTTCTCTTCAGAATCTCCCAAGAGCACAGTGTCATCAGCAAAGAGCAGCTGTGACAACTCCCACTTTGTGTGTGATTCTTTATCTTTTAACTCCACGCCTCTTGCCAAGACCCTCGCATTTACTTCTCTTACAACCCCATCTATAAATATATTAAACAACCACGGTGACATCACACATCCTTGTCTAAGGCCTACTTTTACTGGGAAAAAATTTCCCTCTTTCCTACATACTCTAACTTGAGCCTCACTATCCTCGTAAAAACTCTTCACTGCTTTCAGTAACCTACCTCCTACACCATACACTTGCAACATCTGCCACATTGCCCCCCTATCCACCCTGTCATACGCCTTTTCCAAATCCATAAATGCCACAAAGACCTCTTTAGCCTTATCTAAATACTGTTCACTTATATGTTTCACTGTAAACACCTGGTCCACACACCCCCTACCTTTCCTAAAGCCTCCTTGTTCATCTGCTATCCTATTCTCCGTCTTACTCTTAATTCTTTCAATTATAACTCTTTATATATATATATATATATATATATATATATATATATATATATATATATATATATATATATATATATATATATATATATATATATATATATATATATGCAATAAGATCACAGTAAACAGGTGATTTTAAAATATGCAAAACAACCACAGTGAAAGAGTAGTGAAATTCCAAGCGGTTTCGTGACTACTCACATTGTCAAGGAACATAGTTCCTTGACAATGTGAGTAGTCACGAAAGCGCTTGGAATTTCACTACTCTTTCACAGTGGTTGTTTTGCATATATATATATATATATATATATATATATATATATATATATATATATATATATATATATATATATATATATATATATATATATATATATAGCATATATATATATATATATATATATATATATATATATATATATATATATATATATATATATATATATATATATATATATATATATATAATTATTTAGCATGCCTAGCCTCTATTTGTGTAATGCAGGCTGTATCTGGCAGGCTTTACCTACATCTGCGTGCAGCAGGTTCTCTTTAGCATGTCCTGCTTAGAGCAATGTTACGCAGATTATACCTGTCGGCTCCAACAGGAAATTGAAAACTCAGATGAGTCACATGGATGTTAGGAAGTATTTCTTCAGCCATAGAGTTGTCAGGAAGTGGAACAGTCTGGAGCGTAATGGAGTGAAGGCAGGATCAATACATAGGTTTAAGAAGAGATACGACAAAGCTCCTGGAGCAGAAAGAGAAAGTTGACCTAGTAGCGACCAGCAAAGAGGCGGGACCAGGAGCTGCGACTCGAGTCCTGCAACCACAAATATATGAATAGGTGAGTAAATACATACACACATTCACACTCGTGAAAATTGTCCGGTTTTCAGATCTTCAATCACTTTTAAAGTGTAAAGCCAGAGTTCGAGAATGAACGAATGATTATCCTTAAAATAAGACTGACTGTAGATTAAACAGAATGTAACAAATCCAACGCACTTCCTCTTGTTTTGGTTTCTTGTTTTTCCCCTCGTAATAAATGAGGAAAAAAATCATACTTAGCAACTTACTATTGCATATATCGTACTTAGCTCAATATTGCATGTATATAGAGTTATAATATTGATTTAAGAGAAAACGTTGATGATGAGAAAGAGGAGAGAAGAGAAGGAAAGACTTTTTATCCCTGAGATATAAGACAATCTTTGTGAAGATCTTATTTATCCATACTTTATAACTCAGACTTCATTAAAACCTCTTGTGTCTCTGAGATATTAAACAGCCTTGGTCAAGACATTGTGTGTTCCTGAGATGTAATAAAGACCTGGTCAAGAACTTCCGTGTTTCTTGACAAGATCTCGCGGGTTAGTGCAGGCTAAACCACAGTGGCGGAATAGTTGTAACCATGTTTTCTTAGCGGGAAAAGTAATTGGAAAGCAAAAAGCCAGCATCCTCCTGTGTTACACGAATGACACTAAAATTTTCCCTTTACAAAAAAAAAAAATAAAAAAAAAATGTTAAACTTACGCTGATGTAATAGTTCATTATTTTTTTAATAATTAGTTGGAACTTAGAAAAAAATATGGTTCGGATATAGAAAACAAAAAAATAATCGGTACTATCCTGACATTCAGCGATTTAAGTTTACTTGCACACGAGTAAAAACTTGACGGATTTTCACAAGAAGTCAAGAAGACAAATGATGCAGACATTCATCTTAATTCGAAGACAGCAGCATAAAATTACTATCAGCCTGTGTAACATGAATAGTTGTCAGACAGGTTATCTACGCTGCCTCTTCTCAAGCTGGTTAATTGTACCTGAATCGTCTTAACCATTTTCAGTTATCCCTTTAACCTGTTTCTGGCACCTGGCAGTATATATATTACCAATAATATATTCTTTAATGAGCTTCATTTGGGGTTGAAAGGAGGTTTGAATACAATAGCTGGAGGTGCCAGCTTTGTAATTAAACACACGGAATGTGATTACAAGCTAATTAGAAACACATTAAGAGGCAATTTGTGGCTGTGACCTGATTTTGGGTACTAATGGAACAGACTCCCACGCCAAGGATATTTTTTAATTTTTTGGTAGCTCGCCCGGAGATACACTGTAAATTATTTTAATTAACCCTGAGAATAAGAGGTCGATTTCATGCTGCTGATGTTTACGGCTAGAAAATTTTACGTCGTTTGTAAAGATTTATAATCCCCACAATGCTTTAGGCTGGCAATAGTATATCTATTATTTTTCGCTTAAGAAACATTTTGCTATTGCTTTGTTCCTGATCCCTAACCTGCACAGTGCTAGAACAACTTTTTCAAGTGACAGACCCAAAAAAACCTGTGGGATAAACACAGGGAAGAGCAGAGGAGCCATGGATACAGTCGAACTTTTAATCTAATGCTTGACGACATCCTCATTGCCCTACTGAAGACTCCCAGCTCAGGCGGACAGATGTCAACACTACGCATATAACCCAACTTGTGTAATGGAAGATCACAGGGAAACATAGCTTTCTTTCCCACTATGTAACTATTATAGAACAGGGTAGCAGCACATTGCTAATATATCTAATTCTGAAAAAAAAAATACACGCTCCCACGTATACATTAAAAAAATGTTGAGAAATCTTCAGTGGTGTCTCGTTACCTCTGGAAAGATTTAGTCTCTTTTGACCGGAAACCTTACAAGGAAAACCTACAGTACTTGATTGGTTTTACCAACACACCGCAGCAAAACAAAAATATCTGATAGGCTTTATCAACTGGCTACAGCAAAACAAAAATATCTGATAGGCTTTACCAAGGAGTGGTAGAATCCTGGGATAAAATTAAGGCACGAGAGCTTCTACAGTCTGGTAAATAAGACGAGCGTGGGCGTGCAGGCGTGCGCAGATGGGCGTGGAGATAGCGTAGCGGGGGTGGGCAGCCGGAAGGACTTGGTAGGGAGGGAGGGGAGATGCGGACCTTCGGTACCCGGACCCGTAAGTCGCCGCAGGGAAGCATCTGAGCGGAAACTTGCGGCGTCTTGACATGATGTGCCACTTTTCCTTGCCTGCCCATGGAGAGCAGGGAGGAAGGCAGGGAGACGGTAGGGAGGAATGCAACAAGATGGCGAGGAGAACAGGGAGAAAGGCAGGGTGGAATGCATGGAAAAAGGCAGGGCGGAAGATAAGGAGAGCAGTGAGGAAGACAGGAAGAACAGGGAGGAAGATAAGGAGAGCAGTGAGGAAGACAAGCGGAGCAAGGAAGAAGAGGAATTTGAATTAGAGTTGGCCACCGAAGTGGCTAGAAGGAAGGAAAAAAGTAGTTGAGAGTTGGAAAAGGAAGAAGAGAATGAGGACCCGGAGATGAGAGATGACTGAGAACTAGAGGAGGAGGAGAAGGAAGAGAGAAAATGGCTAGAAATGAGCGCTGGGGAAAATAACAGAATAAGACATAAAGGATATTGTTATTTAAATGTTTTAGAAAACCGGCAAGTTGATGAATGAATCACTTGTGCAACACTTGTACAACACTTGTGCAACACTTGTGCAACACTTGTGCAACGCTTGGGGATCTTTACTGTGGAAACATTTCGCCAGCCAGCGGCTTCCTCAGTCCAGTACAAGGAACGTCGGAAGACGAGTAGGTTTTCTTTGAGGTAATCAGTACCTCGGTCTGGAGATGATGTGCTTACTCCATAAGTCTTGATAAAAGCACAAAATATACACGGAAATGGAGTTATATACTGGAAACAGACTGAGGGACTGATTACATCAAACGCCTGCTAATTTTGCAGTTCTTCTCTCTGATAGACTGATGAAATCACTTACTGGCAAAAACTTCTCTATAATAAGACACTGAAGTGCTATACAAGTGCCTCATTCATCAAGATATGAAGGAATTATGAGGGATTGTAGCACCATGAGGGAGCGTAGCACTGTTAGGGAGCGTAGCACTGTGAGGGAGCGTAGCACCATGAGGGAGAGTAGCACCTTGAGGGAGCGTAGCACCTTGAGGGAGCGTAGCACCGTGAGGGAGTGTGTAGCACCATGAGGGATCGTAGCACCGTGAGGGAGCGTAGCACCGTGAGGAAGTGTAGCACAGTGAGGGAGTGTAGCACCATGAGGGAGTGTAGCACCGTGAGGAAGTGTAGCACCGTGAGGGAGTGTAGCACAGTGACGGAGTGTAGCACCGTGAGAGAGTGTAGCACCGTGAGGAAATGTAGCATCTTGAGGGATTGTAGCACCGTGAGGGAGCGTAGCACCGAGAAGGATTGTAGCACCGTGAGGGAGTGTAGCACCGTGAAGGATTGTAGCACCGTGAGAGAGTGTAGCACCGTGAGGAATTGTAGCACCGTGAGTGAGTGTAGCACCGTGAGGGAGTGTAGCACCGTGAGGGATTGTAGCACCGTGAGGAATTGTAGCACCGTGAGGGAGTGTAGCACCGTGAGGAATTGTAGCACCGTGAGGGAGTGTAGCACCGTGAGGGATTGTAGCACCGTGAGGAATTGTAGCACCGTGAGGGAGTGTAGCACCGTCAGGAATTGTAGCACCGTGAGGGAGTGTAACACCCTGAGTGAGTTTATCACCGCGAGGGAGTTTAGCACCGTGAGGGAGTTTAGCACAGTGTGGGAGTGTAGCACTGTGTGGGAGTGTAGCACAGTGAGAGAGTGTAGCACAGTGTGGGTGTAGCGCAGTGAGGAAGTGTAGTACAGTGTGGGAGTGCAGCACAGTGTGGGAGTGTAGCACAGTGTGGGAGTGTAGCACAGTGAGGAAGTGTAGCACAGTGTGGGAGTGTAGCACAGTGTGGGAGTGTAGCACAGTGAGGAAGTGTAGCACAGTGTGGGAGTGTAGCACAGTGAGGACGTGTAGCAGAGAGTGGGAGTGTAGCACAGTCAGGGAGTGTAGCACATTGTGGGAGTGTAGCACAGTGTGGGAGTGCAGCACAGTTTGGGAGTGTAGCACAGTGTGGGAGTGTAGCGCAGTGTGGGAGTGTACCTGGTTACCTGGAGGTTATTCCGGGGATCAACGCCCCCGCGGCCCGGTCCATTACCAGGCCTCCCGATGGATCAGGGCCTGATCAACTAGGCTGTTACTGCTGGCCGCACGCAGTCCAACGTACGAGCCACAGCCCGGCTGATCCGGCCCTGACTTTAGGTATCTGTCCAGCTCTCTCTTGAAGGCAGCCAGGGGTTTATTGGCAATTCCCCTAATGCTTGATGGGAGGCTGTTGAACAGTTTTGGGCCCCGGACACTTATGGTGTTTTCTCTTAGTGTACCAATGGCGCCCCTACTTTTTATTGGAGGCATTTTGCATCGCCTGCCCAGTCTTTTACTTTCGAAGGGAGTGATTTCTGTGTGCAGATTTGTGACCATTCCTTCCAAGATTTTCCAAATGTAGACTATGATATATCTCTCCCTCCTGCGTTCCAACGAGTACAAGTCAAGTGCTTCCAAGCACAGTGTGGGAATGTAGCACAGTGTGGGAGTGTAGCACAGTGTGGGAGTGTAGCACAGTGAGGAAGTGTAGCACAGTGCGGGAATGTAGCACAGTGAGTGTAGCAAGTGAGGGAGTGTAGCACAGTGTGGGAGTGTAGCACAGTGTGGGAGTGTAGCACAGTGTGGGAGTGTAGCACAGTGTTGGAGTGCAGCACAGTGTGGGAGTGTAGCACAGTGTGGCAGTGTAGCACAGTGTGGGAGTGTAGCACAGTGTGGGAGTGTAGCACAGTGTGGCAGTGTAGGACAGTGTGGGAGTGTAGCAAGTGAGAGAGTGTAGCACAGTGTGGGAGTGTAGCACAGTGTGGGAGTGCAGCACAGTGTGGGAGTGTAGCACAGTGTGGGAGTGTAGCACAGTGTGGGAGTGTAGCACAGTGTGGGAGTGCAGCACAGTGTGGGAGTGTAGCACAGTGTGGGAGTGTAGCTCAGTGTGGGAGTGTAGCACAGTGTGGGAGTGTAGCTCAATGTGGCAGTGTAGCACAGTGTGGGAGTGTAGCACAGTGTGGGAGTGTAGCACAGTGCGGGAGTGTAGCACAGTGAGTGTAGCAAGTGAGGGAGTGTAGCACAGAGTGGGAGTGTAGCACAATGTGGGAGTGTAACACAGTGTGGGAGTGTAGCACAGTGTGGGAGTGTAGCACAGTGTGGGAGTGTAGCACAGTGTGGGAGTGTAACACAGTGTGGGAGTGTAGCACAGTGTGGGAGTGTAGCACAGTGTGGAAGTGTAGGACAGTGTGGCAGTGTAGGACAGTGTGGCAGTGTAGCAAGTGAGGGAGTGTAGCACAGTGTGGGAGTGTAGCACAGTGTGGGAGTGTAGCACAGCGTGGGAGTGTAGCACAGTGTGGGAGTGTAGCACAGTGTGGCAGTGTAGGTCAGTGTGGGAGTGTAGGACAGTGTGGGAGTGTAGCTCAGTGTGGGAGTGTAGCACAGTGTGGGAGTGTAGCTCAGTGTGGCAGTGTAGCACAGTGTGGGAGTGTAGCACAGTGCGGGAGTGTAGCACAGTGAGTGTAGCAAGCGAGGGAGTGTAGCACAGTGTGGGAGTGTAGCACAGTGTGGGAGTGTAGGACAGTGTGGGAGTGTAGCACAGTGTGGGAGTGTAGCTCAGTGTGGGAGTGTAGCACAGTGTGAGAGTGTAACTCAGTGTGGCAGTGTAGCACAGTGTGGGAGTGTAGCACAGTGCGGGAGTGTAGCACAGTGAGTGTAGCAAGTGAGGGAGTGTAGCACAGTGTGGGAGTGTAGGACAGTGTGGGAGTGTAGCACAGTGTGGGAGTGCAACACAGTGTGGCAGTGTAGCACAGTGTGGCAGTGTAGCACAGTGTGGGAGTGTAGCACAGTGTGGGAGTGTAGCACTGTGTGGGAGTGTAGGACAGTGTGGCAGTGTAGGACAGTGTGGCAGTGTAGCAAGTGAGGGAGTGTAGCACAGTGTGGGAGTGTAGCACAGTGTGGGAGTGTAGCACAGTGTGGGAGTGTAGCACAGTGTGGGAGTGTAGCACAGTGTGGGAGTGTAGCACAGTGTGGCAGTGTAGGACAGTGTGGGAGTGTAGCACAGTGTGGGAGTGTAGCTCAGTGTGGGAGTGTAGCACAGTGTGGGAGTGTAGCTCAGTGTGGCAGTGTAGCACAGTGTGGGAGTGTAGCACAGTGTGGGAGTGTAGCACAGTGTGGGAGTGTAGCACAGTGTGGGAGTGTAGCACAGTGTGGGAGTGTAGCACAGTGTGGGAGTGCAGCACAGTGTGGGAGTGTAGCACAGTGTGGCAGTGTAGCACAGTGTGGGAGTGTAGCACAGTGTGGGAGTGTAGCACAGTGTGGGAGTGTAGCACAGTGTGGGAGTGTAGCACAGTGTGGGAGTGTAGCACAGTGTGGGAGTGTAGCACAGTGTGGGAGTGTAGCACAGTGTGGGAGTGTAGCACAGTGTGGGTGTGTAGCACAGTGTCGGAGCAGTGTGGGAGTGTAGCACAGTGTGGGAGTGTAGCACAGTGTGGGTGTGTAGCACAGTGTGGGAGTGTAGCACAGTGTGGGAGTGTAGCACAGTGTGGGTGTGTAGCACAGTGTGGGAGTGTAGCACAGTGTGGGAGTGTAGCACAGTGTGGGAGTGTAGCACAGTGTGGGTGTGTAGCACAGTGTGGGAGTGTAGCACAGTGTGGGAGTGTAGCACAGTGTGGCAGTGTAGGACAGGCTGTAAGTGTATAAAGCTTGTATATTAGTGTACATACTACACAAGTATACACACTACTGACAAGCGGAGTCCCTCAGAACTTTGAAGACCCTTTGGAAAGGGGCGCCCTATGCATGTAAAGAGCTCTTGATCCGGGACATTGGAGCTCCTTTCCCTATTCCCGAGAATGATCTGGGGAGAAAGATTTTGGTCTAATACGAAAATGCTTCGAAAATAAAATCGGCCATTCCTGTTTAATTTTGGGTCACAGAATAATAAAAGAAAAAATGCTTAAAATTGCAAACTGGCTCCTAGACCTTTCGCTGTGACAGCGGTGTGGAGGGAGGCAGTAGATCATGTGATTGTTACTTCTACATTAACCAAACAGTATATTAATGTTCCCTCTGCTATAAGTCCATTACTTGACTGCGAAGAACTACTCATTCCTGAGCCCCCAAAACTTGTTCTTCTTTGAGTCAGAGGAGGAGATGGATGACGGAACCTGCGATACTTGTGAGTCTTTCAGCTTCACAAGACCCTGAATATGCTCATTACTTCACATCTTCTAAACCGCATATGATAACTCAGAATAAATTAAACGACCTTATCAGAGATTTAGAACTGCCAAAGAGTAAGGCCGAACTGTTGGATTCCAGATTGCATCAGTGGAATCTCCTCGCACCTAGATTTTTTCATGACAAATGCGGAGCAATCTGGGATGAATATGGTGAACACTACCACCAGGACCTCTCAGTCATGGAAAAACGCTACAGATTACGCTAGCAGATTACTACTGGACAACAGCAAGAGATCCTTCCGAAGTGGAACACAAGAGGCAAGCGAAGAAGTGTCGAGTTGCATCAATTTAAGTGAATTTATTACATAGGTATATTAAAAATATACTGTATACTTAAACGATTTCCCTCTAAACATCAGCCAACTGATTATTTGTATGGTCATGATGCTTTTCATCCCAAAAACCTTAGCGAATTGCCTTTGTTCTCAGAACCACATTTTTTTTTTTTGTAGACCAGTGTTATCTTCCCATTTCTCCAACGGCTACATGACTCTTATGGGTTTATCGCCTGCTCATAAATGTTTTTAAGAATACAACATAGGAGCCACAGTTCTTCTTAGAAATTTGCTGCTATTATAATCATATTATTATTATTATTATTATTATTATTATTATTATTATTATTATTATTATTATTATTATTATTATTATTATTATTATTATTATTATTATTATTATTATTATTATTATTATTATTGTTGTTATTATTATTATTATTATTATTATTATTATTATTATTATTATTATTATTGTTATTATTATTATTATTATTATTATTATTATTATTATTATTATTATTATTATTATTATTATTATTTCTTTCATTGGAAGCGCTAAACTCCTAGGGAAATAGGTAATGACTTTTGATACGAGGAAATAGTCGCTGAAAACCATGGCCCAAGAGCCCTTCGCCAGCATATAGACATTTTCCCACTTTTTGAAAGGATCTTTACAAAGACAACTTTTTTTTTTTATATAAAAAAAAAAACTCGGTTAGATGAAAGAGCAGCTGTTGCCTTGATGTTCACCATGTAGCTGAACACGGTCTCGTTCCCAGTGATGTGTTTTCTTTATTGACACAAGTCACTGCTCCAAACCAAGATTTTTACTCTTTTTTTTTAGTCACATATGCAACAGTTAGGTATCTTTATTGCGAAACGTTTCTCCTAAACAGTAGGCTTCTTCAGTCGGGTACAGAGCAGGCGGCAGAAACAATACAGATGTAGAGACGATGTAATCAGTCCATCACTCTGGAAGTTATAGTTTTGGTCAGTTCCCTCAGCCTGAGGACTAAGGGACTGATCACCTCAAAACTACGTATTTGTGGATGATGGACTGATTATATCGTCTTTACATCTTTACCGCTTTTGCAGCCTGTTCTGTACTCGACTGAAGAAGCCTACTGTGTAGGCGAAACGTTTCGGAATAAATATACCTAACTGTTGCACATGTGTCATACTTACCAACTTGTCTGTATTTAAAACCATTATCATATTCAATCCCTTTTTTGAGCGGATACCAGTGGCGCACTGACCACAAAACTGAAAGACAGAGGATACAGAATAAGCTATTTATTAAGACAACGTTTAGGTCTGTAAGGTCTTTATCAAGTCAACAAACGTCTGAGTCATCTAGGCTGCAATTTAGCAATACTTCAACCTAGCCTATTTGATGAAATAATCCATTCCAGGATTAGCTTCAGAGCTGCATTCACCAAGAACTTAGGGATTGCTAATACATGGACTACCCGGCTAAGAGTGCAAACGATATTTTTTTTCCCGACAAATTGGTGTTAAAATGATCTTAAGTATATATTCACTAAGAAATGCACTTACGTGTATAAACACTGGCTAGCCTGATATTTTGGTTAATTCTATATTGTCAACAGCATTCTCGCAACCCTTCCGTAATCTGATGAAATGTAATGAAAATAAATCCGTATTACGTACACCATCTTAAGAATACTTGAAAAGTTAGTTTCTTTAGTAAATAAGATGTTTTATGAGATATTATGCATGTGAGTTTCTGATAATACTGACACCACCATCCTGACATCAGTCCTATAGCTCTCACTCCTGTACGCCTCCTGTAGCTTTCACTCTTGTACCTCTCCTGTAACTTTCACGCCTGTACCTCTCATTCCCGTTCCTGTCACTCCTGTAACTTTTACTCCTGTACCTCTCATTCCTGTACCCCTCACTTCTGTACCTCTCACCCTGTACCTTTCATTCCTATACATCTCATTCCTGTACCTCTCACTCGTGTAACTCTCACTCCTGTAACTCTCACTCCCGTAACTCTCAATCCTGTACCTCTCACTCCTGTAACTCTCACTCCTGTAACTCTCACTCCTGTAACTCTCACTCCTGTAACTCTCACTCCTGTAACTCTCACTCCTGTACCTCTCACTCATGTAACTCTCACTCCTGTACCTCTCTCTCCACAAGGTTATAATTGAAAGTATATGTAAAACACTTGTAAATTTTTCAACGGGAGTATATTTTGTACTGCTCGTCGTGTATTTTTTACGTCATAAACATAACCTGTTAGACACAGATAATTTACACGACTTCTGCAATTTTATCTTTGTTCGAAATAGAAAAGGTGACGCATTAAGAATGATTCTGTTTGAAAAGTTTTTAAGTTTTTTTTTTTTTTGTCGTGTTAAGGAGATCTGTGAGGCAGAGTTGTCGTTGAAAATTTAAGATAAAATTCTCTACATCGACAAAATTAAATCTCATGCCCGTCTTTCTGAATACATCGGAGATGGTGGTTGGAAAGGTGTTTAAATATTTAGTCTGTCAAAATAACTATAAAAAAAAAACTTTTCCTAAACGATACTTATTTGCGAAGATTAATAATGCTGAAGGAGAATAATCATAATACCGTGGCTGAAACAAATCATACATGAAAGAACTTTAGAGAGGAAACTAGATGGCGTAAAAAAAAAAAATTCTCAAAATGTGAGTTACTTGTGAATAACAGTTCTATTGAACCTTTCCTTTAAAAAGTGTTCTAACAAGTTCAAATAGCCTCTGTTGCCTCTTTGAATGTTATGCGACCTTGGAAGGTGTCCCGTAGCTCGATCAGCGCACTCAGCTCACACACTGAAGTCCAGAGTTCGAATCTCCTCCGGTACGGCTGAAAAATATTATGGTCGTGTTTCCATAAGACACCTGCTGTCCCTGTCCCTGTTCACCATCAGTTTAAAATGGGTACCTGGGTGTTAGTGGACTGGTGTGGGGCGCATCCTGTGACAAATCTGACCTAATTTGCCCTAAATGCTCAGCATAACAAGGGGCTTTCTATATAGTAGTATGTCATTGATGTCAGCTATGGTCTGTATACCTTGTACATGTACGTACTTGTAGTACATAAAAATATTATTATTATTATTATTATTATTATTATTATTATTATTATTATTATTATTATTATTATTATTATTATTATTATGGGAGCAGCTGTACTTGCTGGCGGTCGTAACTGGATGACGCAAAAGAACTTAAGGCAGAATAGAAGAGATCCTACAGCGTAAAAAGGATTCTCCACCGCTAACCTAAGTTAGTTAGGGCAACTTGTTACTGTAGCTCCTTACACAACAGTCCGCTACTCTTACAGTGACCTCTTATTGCTTCTCACTCCACACTCGCTACGTCTGACATCACAATCACTACCAGTCGTTACCACTCGCTCCACACTCACTACCTCTGACACCACAATCACTACCAGTCGTTACCACTCGCTCCACACTCACTACCTCTGACACCACAATCACTACCAGTCGTTACCACTCGCTCCACACTCACTACCACTGACACCACAATCACTACCTGTCGTTACCACTCGCTCCACACTCACTACCACTGACACCACAATCACTACCAGTCGTTACCACTCGCTCCACACTCACTACCACTGACACCACAATCACTACCTGTCGTTACCACTCGCTCCACACTCACTACCACTGACACCACAATCACTACCTGTCGTTACCACTCGCTCCACACTCACTACCACTGACACCACAATCACTACCTGTCGTTACCACTCGCTCCACACTCACTAAAACTGACACCACAATCACTACCTGTCGTTACCATCCGCCCAACACTATCATTCACTCCACACTAATTCTTCACACTTTAAAACATACGAATTACAGAGCACGAGAGATACATGTGGTACAGTGATCGACAAGCAGACATCACATTGTTCCGTTGTTTGAAGTTGAATGTAGGAACATCATGAAACCTAGAAGTCAAAGATATATACATGTTACCAGGCTGTATAAGTGGGGCCGGCGTGTATATATACATACACATATATATATATATATATATATATATATATATATATATATATATATATATATATATATATATATATATATATATATATATATATATATATATATATATCTATATATATATATATATATATATAAATATAAATATAAATATATATATATGTCGTGCCGAATAGGCAGAACTTGCGATTTTGGCTTAAATAGCAACGCTCATCTTGCCATATAGGACAAACGAAAATTTGTATGCTATAATTTCGCCAAAATCGTTCTGAACCTAACGAAAAAAATACATTTCACTGTGTTTATTTAATATTAAATTATTGTAAACAAATCTAAAATATATTTAGTTGGATTAGGCTAAAATAAATTGTTCTTGTTATAATAAGGTTAGGTAAGTTTTTTAAGATTCTTTTGATGCAAAATTAAAAATTTTTACATTAACATTAATGAAAAAATTATATCTTTAAACGTATAAGAGAAAATTTTAGAAAGGACTTAATTTTAAACGAGTTCTTGCTAATTGACCAGTTTTACATATTCGGCACGACATATATATATGTGTGTATATATATGGGTGTGGAGCATGGGTGATGAATGTTGCAGGGAGGAGAAAGCTGGAGACAGTGGAGATGTCATGTCTGAGGGCAATGTGTGGTGTGAATATAAGGCAGACAATTCGTAGTTTGGAAGTTAGGAGGAGGTGCGGGATTGCCAAAACTGTTGTCCAGAGGGCTGAGGAAGGGTTGTTGAGGTGGTTCGGACATGTAGAGAGAATGGAGCGAAACAGAATGACTTCAAGAGTGTATCAGTCTGTAGTGAAAGGAAGGCGGGGTAGGGGTCAGCCTAGGAAAGCTTGGAGGGAGGGGGTAAAGGAGGTTTTGTGTGCGAGGGGCTTGGACTTCCAGCGGGCATGCGTGAGCGTGTTTGATAGGAGTGAATGGAGACAAATGGTTTTTTTTATACTTGACGTGCTGATGGAGTGTGAGCTAAGTAACATTTATGAAGGGATTCAGGGAAACCGGCTGGCCGGACTTGAGGCCTGGAGATGGGAAGTACAGTGCCTGCACTCTGAAGGAGGGGTGTTAATGTTGCAGTTTAAAAACTGTAGTGTAAAGCACCCTTCTGGCAAGACAGTGATGGAGTGAGTGATGGTAAAAGTTTTTCTTTTTCGGGCCACCCTGCCTTGGTGGGAATCGGCCAGTGTGTTAATAAAAATAATATATATATATATATATATATATATATATATATATATATATATATATATATATATATATATATATATATATATATATATATATATATACATATATATTTATATATATATATATATATATATATATATATATATATATATATATATATATATATATATATATATATATATATTTTTTTTTTTAAACAGGTGATTTTAAAATATGCAAAACAACCACTGTGAAAGAGTAGTGAAATTTCACTACACTAGGGAATTTCACTACTCTTTCACAGTGGTTTTTTGCATATATATATATATATATATATATATATATATATATATATATATATATATATATATATATATATATATATATATATATATATATATATATATATATATATATATATATATATATATATACATATATATATATATTTATAGGAATATTTTATTACATAATATGGTACAGAAGATTTAAGAGATACATTGTTGATATAAAGGTGGCATATACGGTACATGTTGTTACGTGTGTATCACCGATTATAAGGCGAAAATCTCATCCAGCTCCTCAGAGCTGGGGCGTGTGCCCAAAATGCAGCATGCATTACCCCTTTGAACAGCCGCACTGAGCCGCTGGAACAGAAAACTAGCTGCCCTGGGATCCCTAGTTACCCTGATGAGTCTTTTTCCCAGCTCCTTAAGGAAATTAGATGCACTCTTTCCCCATGAGCCAAGGGTCTCTGAGCCTATGGGAACAAACATATAATGATGGGCAAGTTCTCCATATTTTCTAGACTTTTGGGACTCCCTAAAGCTGGCAGCTGCCCCTCCTTCCTCCCTGGTGTATTGGAGATAGGTATCAGCCAAGGTAGATGCACATGTATAGTCCCACACCACCTGCTTCCCATCTGTCCAGGCTTGAAGGGTGATACCATCTGGACGCTTCTGGCTGCCGTCAGATCTGCATAGTTGCAGTGGCTCCCTTACTGCTGGGCATCCAGCTGTTGTGAGGCTCCTCTTGATAATGTTATTAACCTCCTCATGTCTTGCAATCTTTCCCTCGGATTTACGGCACACAAGACCATGGTACCCGAATCGGTCTGCTGCTTCACTGCCACAAATACACCTGTGTTCGGCGAGAATAGGGGCGGCAAGTCGAAGGGCAACACCGATGCGGATGGTCTGTGGGTCGAGGCGTGTGCCAAGGCTGGAGTTGGGAACAGCCAACAGAAAGTCCCCAGCATGAGGGGCTCTCACTGCCAGCAGGCGGGCTCTATCCTTCCCTGACACAATCTGAAGCATCGTTGAGGCTATATTTTCCACTATTGGACCATCCCAGTGTGATTGTTTGTAGTTGTTGGGGGGAGCAGGTCTGGTTTCTGAGCCCGTTAGATTATCCCAGATCATTGCTCCGTCAATGAATTTTTGGTCCTGGACTCCAATCTTGTCCCTAAGATGTTCAGGGAGAATCGCTGCTACAAGCTCTCTGGATGCAATACACGAGGACAGAAAAGCAGGTAACGCAATCTGTGATGACTTGCGGACACCAATGCCTCCTAGTCTGACTGGAAGTGTAGCTTGGTTCCACTGCCCGTCTTCTAGATTAAGGTTAAGTACTTTCGTAAAAATCTGCCTCAGAATACTGTCATATTCGTGCAGTATAGGGTTATCATATGAAGGTGCACATCTTAGGAAATATGTCAACCTGGGCAGACTCAAGCACTTTGTGAGAAGGTACAAGGCATCATGGGTGTCCAGATTGCCAATTCGTTGTTCCATTCTCCTTAACTCTTCCAATTTCTTCCTGAGAATTGTGTCAATGGCATTGCTTCCCAGAGGTGCTCCTAGCAAGACACTATTTGTGGGGGCAATGACTGCTGCTCCTGGTAGTTTTGATCTCACTGCATTTATCACTTGTTGACTGACTGAGATGATTTCACATTTGGATGGATTCAGGATGAGACCCATTTCCTGTCCCCGTGTCATTACCTGTGTAAGGTCATGTAGGAGGGACTCTTTTGTACCTGCTAGTGTGCCATCATCTAGGAACCAGATGTTTAGCTCGCTGGTCAGTCTGACTGTGATTTCCCTAACTGCAATACAGAAGAGAAATGGTGCAAGAGGATCTCCTTGTTGGACACCCTCCGATGATGTGATTTCATGCTCTCCAAAGAGAAGCATTGATTCCTTGCTATACCCAGCTGAAACAAAAGGGAAGAGACCAGGGAAATGTTCTTGTACTGCTGCTAATACCACGTCTCTTTTCAG
This sequence comes from Cherax quadricarinatus, assembly GCF_038502225.1. NCBI lineage: Eukaryota > Metazoa > Arthropoda > Malacostraca > Decapoda > Parastacidae > Cherax > Cherax quadricarinatus. The sequence goes on from NC_091307.1 coordinate 1,275,391, forward strand.
GAGATTGAACGCATTCTTGAAATCTAATTTTACCACTGCATTGTCCTCAGGCAGGTTGTTGATATATGCCCTTGTTGCATGAACCGCTGCTTCACTTCCTTGAGAGACCCCAAAGCCAAGCTGGTTTGGTTGAAGCATCATGGCTGCCTGTGCACGAATACTTCGGACAGCAGCTTTGGATACGAGGCGGCGTAAGGTGTTGCCTACTGCAATTGGCCGAATTCCTCCATCCTTCTTTTTAAGTGCACAAAGTGTTGCACCAAAAAAGAAAGGTCTAATTTCATCAGGAATCAGACCAGCCAGGGAATTGTTGACGAACCTTGTGATCTCTGAAAGCAGTGTCTCTGCAATTTCCCCAATAACTGGATTAACCATTTCCTTTAAATGCTGTGGCCTTATTCCAGTGTAACCCCCAGCAGAGCCAGATGGGAACGACATTATTGCTTTGTAAATGTCTGAGTCTTCCACAATCAATGGTTCCATAGTGGGGACAGAGGTGTTGGAACTGTTGGTGCCACTGGTTTCCCTGGCAGGGTGCTTTCCTCTAAGTGCTTCAGCCGTGTCAGCATCCCTGGGAGCAACTGTATCTTCACTGGTAATAATTCTGATTGCCCCCACTGTGTTGCCCTCTTCAATTTTCTTGCTCACCTGGACTCTGACTTTTTCACTATCAGTAGAGTGAGTGGGGGTTCTGCCTCTCCCTTTTTTGTGTTGACGGGGAAGGTGAATGAGGTTATCAACTCTAGGAAAATCTCTTAAGGATTTAATTATCATTGAGGCTAGCCTCTTTCCCCTTCTTTCCGGCACAGCTAAGCAGACATTGCCAAAAAGTACCAAGTTGTGCCATGCCTTGATGGTTGGTGGAGCATTTAAGATAGTGGAACCATCGTTTACTTTTTTCAGGAGGTCTGTAAGTTTCCCAGCTGCGTGTGGACGGGCTGCTTTGGGAATATGTGTGAGTGTCCTCGTACCTGTTGCTTTAATTGCTTCCAAGAGATTGTCTAATGAGATAAAATCTGTTGGAGTAGGTTCAGGTACCTGAGGTGGCTCTGGATCATCACTTTCCACAGGAGGACATCCTGAACCAGGGCAACTACCGTGTTTGCGGAGGAAACCATTAGAGTTGAGACAACGAAGCTGTAAGCATGACCGACACTTGCCTCTCCTAGTATTGCCAGCCGTGCCATTTCCCTGGCTGCTTGCTTCCTCCTGGTTGGCATCCATCTGCTAGACTAGACAATAGGAGTGGAATATGACATGCTGGGTGGGTATGGTGCGTGGAAGGTAGTGAACTTGACCGTGGTGGCCTGGTGGAGTTTGAGGGGCCGGGAGGGGAAGGGGAAAACTTCCCTTGGGAATTAGGTGGGGGAGGCGCAGGTTGAGTGGGGTTATCCCGGGGAGTACAATACACATGGACTTGCACACTATATATTGTTCACACTGTCTTACAATACACACAACTTTATTTGTTTCCCATGTACACTATGAACAATGTGGGTATGGGCACTGCTGAACCAATGTGTTCACTCACCATCTAGTTACACATCCCACCTCTTCCACCCACCCCCGTGACGTGGGGGTGGATGCACTGACTGGTCACTCCCTCGTTAACATTAATTTCACATTGTTTTTCCATAACATAAGCCTTTAAATAGTCCATGCATCGACACAATCATTTCCACGTTAACTGGAAGCATGGTGCATGGTGCTGGATATAGATGTTTTTATAAGAGCTTTTCGAGGTTTGTATGTACGATAATCTTGCCCGGTACTCACATACAGTGTAGGCCTTGTACTCCCCCACACCTCCACTGGCCGTCTTCCTCACTACCACCACCACTCACTCAAACAGCACAACACTTCCACAATTTACCTTGAAACGGTGCTTTGAAATGTCTTCTCGCTTCACTGGAATCTTCCCAGAATATTCACAATAAGTCCTGTTGAGTCTTAACCTGGTCAGCCTCGTTGATCCGGACTTATAATTGAAAATCCCGCAGCTAGCCCGCCACACGTCTTGCCATGCCAGCGCATGGCATATATATTTATATATAATATATATATATATATATATATATATATATATATATATATATATATATATATATATATATATATATATATATACAGTGGTCCCTCAATAATCGACCGGCCTGAAAGTCGACCATTTCGGAAATCAACCGGTTTTTTCGACAAAATATTGACTTGGAAATTGACCGAAATTCGTTTATCGACCCGTCTCGACCCGTCATCCCAGACGCGTATGCACGAGGTAAGCGGGCCTCGACCCGCCTCAGCCTTCCTTCCCAGCCAGTGTGCCATTGTTTACCAGTTAGCGGCGGTCCTCTCACGTGCTCCAGTGAAATATTTCATAATATTTCATTTATTTTAGTGCTTGCAAGTTATTTAAGTGCTAAATAAGCTACCATGGCTCCAAAGAAAGCTCCTAGTGCCAAAGCTTTGGTAAAGAAGGTGAGAAATACCATTGAATTTAAGAAAAACATCATTGAACAATATGATAGTGGCGTACGTGTGGGCGAACTGGCGAGGATGTATAACAAAAATCATTCAACCATATCTTCCATCATAGCCATGAGAAAGGAAATCAAGGACGCTGTTGTTGCAAAGGGGGTAAATATGCTGACAAAAATGAGATCACCAGTACTGGTGTGTGTTTTGGAAATCTAATAATAAGGCATGGGTCACGAGGAAAATTTTTGTAGAGTGGTTCAACGAAGTGTTTGGCCCTAGTGTGAAGAATTACCTCCTGGAGAAGAAATTGGATCTCAAGTGCCTGCTAGTAATGGACAATGCACCTGCTCATCCACCAAACTTGGATGACCTAATTCTGAAGGAGTTTGGGTTCATCTCAGTAAAGTTCTTGCCCCCGAATACCACTCCTCTCCTCCAACCCATGGACCAGCAGGTCATTGCAAACTTTAAAAAACTGTACACCAAAGCAATGTTTGAAAGGTGCTTCAATGTGACCTCAGACACTCACTTGACCCTACGAGATTTTTGGAAAGAACATTTCAGTATTTTCCATTGTGTAAGCCTTATAGGTAAGGCTTGGGAGGGAGTGTCTACCAGGACTTTGAACTCTGCTTGGAGAAAATTGTGGCCAGATTGTGTCGACAAGAGGGATTTGGAAGGGTTTGGGGCTGACCCTGATGAGCCTATGTCAGTTTTGAACTCTATTGTGGCACTGGGGAGTTCCATGGGGTTGGATGTGAGTTTGGAGGATGTGGAAGAGTTGATGGAGGACCACAACGAAGAGCTAACCACTGAGGAGCTGCAAGCGCTTCAGCAGGAAGAGCAACAGATCGCAGCTCAGAATCTTGCTGCAGAGGAGGAGGAAGAGAGATGGAAGAAGGTGCCTTCTTCAGAAATTAAGGAGATTTTTACTATGTGGGGTAAGATGGAAAGATTTATGGAGAAACATCACCCAGAGAAGGATGTTGCAAGCCATATCGGCAACTTGTACAGTGACAGAGTCTTGGCCCATTTTAGGGAAGTTTTAAAGAGACGCCAGAAACAGAGCTCTCTGCACAGTTATTTTGCGAGACAGGACTCCAGTGACTCTCAAGCTGGTCCTAGTGGCATTAAGAAACAGAGAAAAGAAGCAACCCCAGAAAAGCAAATGGTACCTGAGGTGTTGCTGGAAGGGGATTCCCCTTCCAAACTCTAAACAATCCAGTCTCTCCTCCTCCTCCAGTCTCCCATACACTAAGAAGAATCTCCAATAAAGGTAAGTGTTATGCTGTTAATGTTTCATTCATCATTTCCCATTGTATTGTTTATGTACTACATGAATATTTCATGTAAAAAATTTTTTTGTTTTAATACTTCTGGGTGTCAGGAACGGATTAATTGAATTTACATTATTTCTTATGGGGAAAATTGATTTGTAAATCGACCATTTCGATAATCGACCGGCTTCCAGGAACGGATTACCGTCGACAATCGAGGGACCACTGTATATATATATATATATATATATATATATATATATATATACACTCACACAAAGCAGGAGACAGGTCCTTAGCTTCAAACCATAGACCAATAAGCCTTACCTCCATATTGGGAAAATTTATGGAATCAATAACTGCCGAGGCAATTCGTAGCCATCTTGAAAGGTATATAATGATTAATGAATCTCAACATGTTTTTACAAATGGGCATTCGTGCCTTACGAATTTACTAACTTTTTTCACTAAAGTATTTGAGGAGGTAGATCATGGTAATGATTATGATATTGTGTTATGGACTTCAATAAGGCTCTTGATAGTTCCACATCAGAGGCTATTGAGGAAAAATAAGGCAGACGGAATAGGAGAAATTTTTTCCTGGATAGAGTCCTGGTTTGCAACAATGGGGAGAAATCAGAGTGGATGCGCGTCACGAGTGGTGTTTCACAGGGGTCAGTGTTGGGCCCCTTGTTGTTCACAATTTACGTAAACGACATAGATGAGGGAATAAATAGCGACATAAGCAAGTTTGCTGATGACACCAAAACAGGTGGCCTAATTCTTTCTAATGAGGACATTAGAGCACTCCAAGAAGATTTGAATAAACTGAAGTAGTGGTCGGAGAAGTGACAGATGCAGTTTAAAATAGACAAATGCAAAATTCTAAACATTGGACAGAAAAATAACCATGCCACATATAAACTAAATAACGTAGCTCTTAATATCACTGATTGCCAAAAGGATCTAGGAGTTCTGGTTAGAAGTAATCTAAAACCAAGACAACAGTGCATAAGTGTTGGCAATAAAGCGAACAGAATCCTTGGCTTCTTATCATGACGCTTATATAATAGGAGTCCTAAGGTTGTTCCTCAACTCTATACATCTTTGGTTAGGCTTCATTTAGATTATGCTGAACAGTTGTAGTCACCGTATTACAGAATGGAAATAAATGCACTGGAAAACGAACAGAGGAGAATGACAAAGTTGATCCCATGTATCAGAAATCTTCCCTATGAGGATAGACTGAGGGCCCTGAATCTGCACTTCTAAAAAGGCGTAGAATTAAGGGGGATATGATTGAGGTGTATGAATGGACAATAGGAATAAATATAGGGAATGTAAATATAGTGCTAAAAATATCTAGCTAAGACAGGACTCGCAGCAATGGTTTTAAGCTGGAAAAATTCAGATTCAGGAAGGATATAGGAAAGAGTGGAACAAACTCTCGAGTACCGTCATAGAAACTAAGACGTTGTGGGTGTGGGTGGGTGTGAGTTGGACCTGACTAACTTGTGCTAATAGGTCTGATGCCGTGCTCCTTCCTTAAGTGGATGTGACCTGACCTCACCAGGTTGGATCATTGGCTTAAGCTGGTAGGGGACTAGGACCTGCCTTGCATGTGCCAGGAGGCACTCACTCACACAAACACGCACACACACACACACACACACACACACACACACACACACACACACACACACACACACACACACACACACACACACACACACACACATATATATATATATATATATATATATATATATATATATATATATATATATATATATATATATATATATATATATATATATATATATATATATATATATATATATATATATATATATATATATATATATATATATATATATATAATGAATGATTCGCCAAGGGGTAAACTTAGTTTGGTACTTACAATGTGCTCTTCCAATCTCTTGCCAAAGGGCGCAGAGCACAAGAGCCTTTACAAGCTCTTTACGGCTCTCAGATCACTCTCTTCTCTTGCCATTCCTGGCTTTCTTTAAAAAATCTGTTGCCCTACCCACAATTAAAAGCAACTAATCAGATATGTTCTGATACATGTGTCAGAGTTTTGAACGAATAAGATTTGTCTTATGGGCGGGTAAACTACAAACACAAATGAACACTTCTTAATTAATAGTGGAGGAGATAAGACCAACATTTAAAAATAGCTGGACCCGCCTTCATTATGCCCTTAGATACCAAACGATAAGCATATTAAAGCATGTACTAATGTTCTCAATATACTCACTTCACTTAAGTGAATAATGTGGCTGGAGCAACACTATATGATAATCGATAACTTTAATTGCTAGTTTCGTGACAGATTTTCCCTCATGCGAGAAACAAAATGCAAAAAACAAAAAAAAAAACAAAAAAAAAAAAAATCTTAACAATGGCAGCGAATAACGGGCGAGGTAAGATGAGAGAGATAGCCCAAGAGGCTGAGGGGGCGGTGTTTAACGGTACACCTGGCGCTGGGAAGTGCGGTGACCCCCCGCTGGGGCAGGGAACGGGAAGACCGCAGGAGCGGGTCACGATCCTTGGGCATCACAGGGAAGCTTGCTGCCCGCCTCACTACCCACGACCACCACAAGTGTGTCGGCAAGTTCACGCTGAGAGAGAGAGAGAGAGAGAGGGCAAAAAGAAGGGGGGGGGGAGGAGGAGAGCGAACGAAATACAAACAACGGTGAAAAGGAGAATAAGCAGATTTTAATTAATATTATGTATTTTGCGGAGCGCAAGGGATGGGGTACATCTCTCTGGGGCTGGAGGGTAAGCACTTGCAGACTCGATTGAGAAGGCCATTGGTGAAATGCCTATGATTTTAAACTGATGGAAGATAGAGGTATGGGTGTGTGTGGGAAACAAGCAGGTTGCAACACTTGGGTTGGAAACAGTAAATGTATAAAAGGCATTCAGCATGAAGTTATAAATAAAGACAATAGATCAGGTCAGCAAACAAAGGGGGACAGCAGAAGGCAGCAAGGGACTAGCTCCCTTAAGGTTTACTATACTAATAGCAGGAGTGTAAGAAATAAGATAGATGAGCTAAGATTAATTGCAAGTGCAGGAAACATAGATATTATTGCTATAACAGAGACCTGGCTCAATCTGAAAGATTGTTAGGTAAGACACATATGCAACAGTCAGGTATCTTTATTTCGAAACGTTTCGCCTACACAGTAGGCTTCTTCAGTCGAGTACAGAAAAGTTGATAGAAGCAGAAGATACTTGAAGACGATGTAATCAGTCCATCACCCTTAAAGTTTTGAGGTGGTCAGTCCCTCAGTCTGGAGAAGAGCATTGTTCCGTTGTCTGAAACAATATGAAGTTGAAGTGACAGGATGGAGCCTTCAACTTCATATTGTTTCAGACAACGGAACAATGCTCTTCTCCAGACTGAGGGACTGACCACCTCAAAACTTTAAGGGTGATGGACTGATTACATTGTCTTCAAGTATCTTCTGCTTCTATCAACTTTTCTGTACTCGACTGAAGAAGCCTACTGTGTAGGCGAAACGTTTCGAAATAAAGATACCTGACTGTTGCATATGTGTCTTACCTAACAATCTGTCGGTATTTTATACCATTTTAATGTTCAATCTGAAAGATAGAGAGATGCCCTCTGAATGTCACATACAAGGCTATAAATTATTCCACACTGACAGGGTCAACAGGAAAGGTGGTGGAGTAGCGATGTATGTCAGAGACAATTTAAATTGTTGTGTTAGACAAGATATTAAATTAGAAGCGTCAGCCACTGAATCTGTTTGGTTACAGCTTCTCGAGGGCCGAGAAAAACTAATTTTGGGTGTGATTTACAGGGCCCCAAATCTTGATAGGGAGTGCAGTAAACTTCTATGGGACGAAATTCGTAAGGCATCTACATACGAAAATGTTGTGCTAATGGGAGATTTCAACTATAGACAGATTGACTGGAGCAATTTGACAGGAAATTTAGAGTCAGGTGACTTTCTTGATACGATCCAGGATTGTTTTTTAAAACAGTTTGTGACAGACCCAACTAGGGGAAATAACCTCCTTGACTTGGTTCTTGCCAGTAGGGAAACACTAATTAATAATCTTGAGGTTAATGATGAGCTTGGGGAAAGTGATCACAAATCACTCAGTTTTAATATATCATGGAATTCCCCTAATAATGGCAATCAAGTCTCCGTCCCTGACTTTCGCTTGGCTGATTTCATAGGACTGAAAAATTACTTAGGTGGGCTGAACTGGAATGACCTGACTAAGGGTCAGGTAGGTGGTGATGGTTGCCGATATGATGCTTTCCAGGGCATAGTTCTAGCTGCACAGTCAAATTATGTTCCAAATAGGGAAATCAGATCAAACAAAAATGATCCTAAATGGATGAACAATATATTAAAATATCTGATTGGTCAAAAGAGAGGCATATATAGGCAAATCAAAAGAGGAGAGGGGCAATTGAGAAATCGATATATTCAGTTAAAGAGAGAAATAAAAAAGGGAATTAGAAAAGCAAAAAGAGATTATGAGGTTAAAGTTGCAAGAGAATCGAAGACTAACCCAAAAGGATTCTTTCAGGTATACAGAAGTAAGATCAGGGACAAGATAGGCCCACTCAAAAGTTCCTCGGGTCAGCTCACTGACAGTGATAAGGAAATGTGTAGAATTTTTAACACATACTTCCTCTCAGTTTTTACACAGGAGGATACCAGCGATATTCCAGTAATGATAAATTATGTAGAACAGGACGATAATAAACTGTGCACTATTAGGGTCACAAGTGACATGGTCCTTAGGCAAATAGATAAATTAAAACCTAACAAATCCCCAGGCCCTGATGAACTGTATGCAAGGGTTCTAAAGGAATGTAAAGAGGAGCTTAGCACACCTTTGGCTAATCTTTTCAACATATCACTACAAACTGGCATGGTGCCAGATAAGTGGAAAATGGCAAATGTGATACCTATTTTCAAAACAGGTGACAGGTCCTTAGCTTCGAACTATAGACCAATAAGCCTAACCTCCATAGTGGGAAAATTTATGGAATCAATAATTGCCGAGGCAGTTCGTAGCCACCTTGAAAAGCATAAATTAATCAACGAATCTCAGCATGGTTTTACAAAGGGGCGTTCCTGCCTTTCGAATTTATTAACTTTTTTCACTAAGGTATTTGAGGAGGTAGATCATGGTAATGAATATGATATTGTGTATATGGACTTCAGTAAGGCTTTTGACAGGGTCCCACATCAGAGACTATTGAGGAAAATTAAAGCACATGGAATAGGAGGAGAGATTTTTTCCTGGATAGAGGCATGGTTGACAAATAGGCAGCAGAGAGTTTGCATAAATGGGGAGAAATCAGAGTGGGGAAGCGTCACGAGCGGTGTTCCACAGGGGTCAGTGTTGGGCCCCCTGCTGTTCACAATCTACATAAACGACATAGATGAGGGCATAAAGAGCGACATCGGCAAGTTTGCCGATGACACCAAAATAGGCCGTCGAATTCATTCTGACGAGGACATTCGAGCACTCCAGGAAGATTTGAATAGACTGATGCAGTGGTCGGAGAAGTGGCAGATGCAGTTTAATATAGACAAATGCAAAGTTCTAAATGTTGGACAGGACAATAACCATGCCACATATAAACTAAATAATGTAGATCTTAATATTACGGATCGCGAAAAAGATTTAGGAGTTCTGGTTAGCAGTAATCTGAAACCAAGACAACAGTGCATAAGTGTTCGCAATAAAGCTAATAGAATCCTTGGCTTCATATCAAGAAGCATAAATAATAGGAGTCCTCAGGTTGTTCTTCAACTCTATACATCCTTGGTTAGGCCTCATTTAGATTATGCTGCACAGTTTTGGTCACCGTATTACAGAATGGATATAAATTCTCTGGAAAATGTACAAAGGAGGATGACAAAGTTGATCCCATGTATCAGAAACCTTCCCTATGAGGATAGACTAAGGGCCCTGAAACTGCACTCTCTAGAAAGACGTAGAATTAGGGGAGATATGATTGAGGTGTATAAATGGAAGACAGGAATAAATAAAGGGGATGTAAATAGTGTGCTGAAAATATCTAGCCTAGACAGGACTCGCAGCAATGGTTTTAAGTTGGAAAAATTCAGATTCAGGAAGGATATAGGAAAGTACTGGTTTGGTAATAGAGTTGTGGAAGAGTGGAACAAACTCCCAAGTACCGTTATAGAGGCCAGAACGTTGTGTAGCTTTAAAAATAGGTTGGATAAATACATGAGTAGATGTGGGTGGGTGTGAGTTAGACCTGATAGCTTGTGCTACCAGGTCGGTTGCCGTGTTCCTCCCTTAAGTCAATGTGACCTGACCTGACTAGGTTGGGTGCATTGGCTTAAGCCGGTAGGAGACTTGGACCTGCCTCGCATGGGCCAGTAGGCCTTCTGCAGTGTTCCATCGTTCTTATGTTCTTATGTTCTAAGCCCGTAAGAAGCAAATATAATGCCTTAGGAATAATGCGTGAGGGGAAGGCGACAGACTAACAAATTCGATTTAAGGTCAAGAATATAGCTCTGATCCCTTGGATCAACACCCGTTCACAAGACAAGGAACTCCGTTCAAGGGACGCAGAGTCAGATTGAGAAAAAATATAATTTTAACCTCCCACAAAGATAATCGCCCAATGAAGTTACAGTTCTCGACCTCGAAGTCAGTGTTGTTCAGTTCTAACCTTCACATGCATCACCAGAAATGTTTGGTGCAGACCAAACGTTTATTAAAAAAAAAATAACGACATTTCGCTCTGGGAAGATCTTTGTCAAGTCATCAGATCGTTTCATGACGTGATGAAGATATTCTCACTGCGAAATATTGTCTTTGACAAAGTTTATCGGCAATACCTGCCATCCTACACTAAGAATATTGTGTCTATGTGTATGTGTACTCACCTAATTGTACTCACCTAATTGTGGTTGCAGGAGTCGATTCACAGCTTCTGGCCCCGACTCCTCATTGATCACCACTAGGTCCGCTCTCTCTCCCTGCTCCATGAGCCTTGTCATACCTCTTCATGTATGTGTATATATATATGTGTGTGTGTGTGTGTGTGTGTGTGTGTACTCACCTAGTTGAGGTTGCGGGGGTCGAGTCCGAGCTCCTGGCCCCGCCTCTTCACTGATCGCTACTAGGTCACTCTCCCCGAGCCGTGAGCTTTATCATACCTCTGCTTAAAGCTATGTATGGATCCTGCCTCCACTACATCGCTTCCCAAACTATTCCACTTACTGACTACTCTGTGGCTGAAGAAATACTTCCTAACATCCCTGTGATTCATCTGTGTCTTTAGCTTCCAACTGTGTCCCCTTGTTACTGTGTCCAATCTCTGGAACATCCTGTCTTTGTCCACCTTGTCAATTCCCCTCAGTATTTTGTATGTCGTTATCATGTCCCCCCTATCTCTCCTGTCCTCCAGTGTCGTCAGGTTGATTTCCCTTAACCTCTCCTCGTAGGACATATCTCTTAGCTCTGGGACTAGTCTTGTTGCAAACCTTTGCACTTTCTCTAGTTTCTTTACGTGCTTGGCTAGGTGTGGGTTCCAAACTGGTGCCGCATACTCCAATATGGGCCTAACGTATACGGTGTACAGGGTCCTGAACGATTCCTTATTAAGATGTCGGAATGCTGTTCTGAGGTTTGCTAGGCGCCCATATGCTGCAGCAGTTATTTGGTTGATGTGCGCTTCAGGAGATGTGCCTGGTGTTATACTCACCCCAAGATCTTTTTCCTTGAGTGAGGTTTGTAGTCTCTGACCCCCTAGACTGTACTCCGTCTGCGGCCTTCTTTGCCCTTCCCCAATCTTCATGACTTTGCACTTGGTGGGATTGAACTCCAGGAGCCAATTGCTGGACCAGGTCTGCAGCCTGTCCAGATCCCTTTGTAGTTCTGCCTGGTCTTCGATCGAGTGTATTCTTCTCATCAACTTCACGTCATCTGCAAACAGGGACACCTCAGAGTCTATTCCTTCCGTCATGTCGTTCACAAATACCAGGAACAGCACTGGTCCTAGGACTGACCCCTGCGGGACCCCGCTGGTCACAGGTGCCCACTCTGACACCTCGCCACGTACCATGACTCGCTGCTGTCTTCCTGACAAGTATTCCCTGATCCATTGTAGTGCCTTCCCTGTTATCCCTGCTTGGTCCTCCAGTTTTTGCACCAATCTCTTGTGTGGAACTGTGTCAAACGCCTTCTTGCAGTCCAAGAAAATGCAATCCACCCACCCCTCTCTCTCTTGTCTTACTGCTGTCACCATGTCATAGAACTCCAGTAGGTTTGTGACACAGGATTTCCCGTCCCTGAAACCATGCTGGCTGCTGTTGATGAGATCATTCCTTTCTAGGTGTTCCACCACTCTTCTCCTGATAATCTTCTCCATGATTTTGCATACTATACATGTCAGTGACACTGGTCTGTAGTTTAGTGCTTCATGTCTGTCTCCTTTTTTAAAGATTGGGACTACATTTGCTGTCTTCCATGCCTCAGGCAATCTCCCTGTTTCGATAGATGTATTGAATATTGTTGTTAGGGGTACACATAGCGCCTCTGCTCCCTCTCTCAATACCCATGGGGAGATGTTATCTGGCCCCATTGCCTTTGAGGTATCTAGCTCACTCAGAAGCCTCTTCACTTCTTCCTCGGTTGTGTGCACTGTGTCCAGCACTTGGTGGTGTGCCCCACCTCTCCGTCTTTCTGGAGTCCCTTCTGTCTCCTCTGTGAACACTTCTTTGAATCTCTTGTTGAGTTCTTCACATACTTCACGGTCATTTCCTGTTGTCTCTCCTCCTTCCTTCCTTAGCCTGATTACCTGGTCCTTGACTGTTGTTTTCCTCCTGATGTGGCTGTACAACAGTTTCGGGTCAGATTTGGCTTTCGCTGCTATGTCATTTTCATATTGTCTTTGGGCCTCCCTTCTTATCTGTGCATATTCGTTTCTGGCTCTACGACTGTTCTCCTTATTCTCCTGGGTGTGTGTGTGTGTGTGTGTGTGTGTGTGTGTTTGTACTCACCAATTTGTGGCTGCAGGGATCGATTCACAGCTCCCGGCCTCGCCTCTTCGCTGGTTGCTACTAGGTTCATTCTCTCCCTGCTCCATGAGCTTTATCGAACCTCTTCTTAAAGCATTGTATGTATGTATCCTGCCTCCACTACATAACTTGCCAGACTATTCCACTTCCTAACAACTCTGTGGCTGAAGAAATACTTCCTAACGTCCCTATGGCTCATCAGAGTCTTCAACTTCCAATTGTGACCCATTGCTTCTGTGCCCCATCTCTGGAACATCCTGTCTCTGTCTACCTTATCTATTCCACGCAGTATTTTGTATGTCGTTATCATGTCACCCCTAACTCTCCTGTCCTCCAGTGTCGTCAGGCCGATTTCCCTTAACCTTTCTTCGTAGAACATTACCCATAGCTCTGAAACTAACCTTGTTGCAAATCTTTGCACTTTCTGTGTGTATGTGTGTGTGTGTGTGTGTGTGTGTGTGTGTGTGTGTGTGTGTGTGTGTGTGTGTGTGTGTGTGTGTGTGTGTGTGTGTGTGTGTGTGTGTGAAACGCTGGAGGCTTGATCCTCCGTAAGGGACTCTTAAATGCAAAAAAAAATCATTTAAGAGTGGGACTTTATGAAGATGTTTCGGTCCATCCAGGACCATTCTCAAGTCACAACTGATAATAGTCTCGGACGGACCGAAACGTGCGCCGTAAGGTTCCTCCTCTAAGTGCGGCTTTTTTTTTTTTTTTAATCTTACAGTTGTGTTACTTAGCTGTTTTAACTTACAAGTCTCAAATAATAAGATATCGCAAGGACCCCAATGGAATTAAATTACTTTGACTTTGTCGGGTTATTCTGGTGGGTAATTTACACATATGTTACTTATATATGATAATTTGTGTAACTATATTAAGTTTAATTTCATGATGGCGCATTCGAATTTATTTATCATTTGCACAGTTACTCATTATTAGTGTTTTGCTATTCCATCGGATGGATAGTGCTATGACCGTAAGGGTCGTATATGTTCTGGAGAAGAGAGAGATTTCGTTCGGATTTTTAACCCCGGAGGGTTAGCCACCCAGGATAACCCAAGAAAGTCAGTGCGTCATCGAGGACTGTCTAACTTATTTCCATTGGGGTCCTTAATCTTGTCCCCCAGGATGCGACCCACACCAGTCGACTAACACCCAGGTACCTATTTGCTGCTAGGTGAATAGGACAACAGGTGTAAGGAAACGTGTCGAAATGTTTCCACCCGCCGGGAATCGAACCCGGGCCCTCCGTGTGTGAAGCGGGGGCTTTAGCCACCAGGCCACCGGGCCAGTTCCGGCATAGTTCAGATGAGGAGAGAGTGACTCACATTTCTTGAATCAAGAACTACCAGCATTAAGGTACTTCCCGTGAAGGATCACAGACACAAGGAATCAAAACTTAATATATGTTTCGTCTGCTTCGGGAGAAGTACATGGGAAAGAGACAGACAGGCAGGCAGAGGGAGACAGATTGGGTTTGACTGGTACAGAGAAATGTGCGTCCTTCAAGCAAAATGAGCACGAGAGAGGCGCTCACACCTTATTTTTTCACTTCTGGAGAGTTTGGAGGAGTCTGATTGAAGACCAGGTGGTCCTGATCTCTGTGACAGCAGCGATGCTGGATAACTTTCCTGAAACCTCTTGAAGACGGAGAATGTCTCACCAGTGAAACTATCTGCTTAAGGCAGATTGAGATTCAAGCAGCTTAAAAGAATACAAGAACTTAAGACGCACAGGAAAGCAGGTGGAATCAGACGAGAACTGTCTTAAATACTCCAAAATTTCTCCTTCACACTGGAAATATACCACATCTTCAAACTAAATTTTGAGTTTTACGTTAAACACTACCGTAAACGTTCGATAATAACCCGCATAGAGACAGAAAATCAGGAGATTAATTGATTTGTATATTTCGATTTCCTTCTGGGATCCTCTTCAGCAGTTATACAGATCAATTAATCTAATGAGTTTCTGTCTCCATGTGGGAAATAATTGAACATTGACAAATGTTTATTAAACTTTAGTTATCACTACTGTAAGATATTGCTTAAGATAAAGGCAAGCTAAAATAGCACCATGAGGCAGATTAATGTTTCATCATTGTTTAAACGAAAACAGCCTAATAAGGGAGAATGCAATTAGATATCGCGTCTCATGCGATTAACGAAGCCGAGAATCGATCCTCCACTACTCTTTGCGCTGGATCGCCCACACATTTTTAGCCCTTTTTATAAATCTAAAATCTGAATCGTTCAAAACACTCCGAAGTTGCATCTTGAAGCTGACGAGCGCTACAGCTCCAGACAGGCTAAAACCAGCAGTTCAAATAAACGTCCTAATAAGGTCTCATGGAACTCAACAGCTAAAAAAAAATCACATCCCTGTATAGATGCTAAGACTGCTGGTCCCCTGACTGCCGGTGCATTAACCAAAGATAACGTATTTGGGAGAGTAAAAGGATGGAAGCTTGAACCTTGAGCATCAGTGGAAGACGTTGTCCTTCAGCCCACTACCACACCGGCGTCATTCACCTTTGCAAAGTGGGATCGCCCACGCTGTCTTCACTCATAGAAGACACCAAGCCTGTTTGTCGACAAAAATTGTTAAGTGTGGGATCCACAACGCCCTCTGTCAATTGTGCAAGATAATTACTCATAAATTCGTGTGTGTCTGTGTCTGTCTGCGTGTGCCCATGTGTGTGTGTGTGTGTGTGTGTGTGTGTACTCACCTATATGTGGTTGCAGGGGTCGCTTTACGGCTCCTGGTCCCCACCTCTCTTCCTGTTAGAAGAGCCTTGTCATACTTCTTCTGAAAGCTATGTATTGATCCACCTCAACTATTTCGCTTTCTAGATTGTTCCACTTCCTGACAAATCAAAGGCTGAAGAAACACTTCCTAACATGTTAAGTAAAAGGGCATAAGTGCAACTAATGTGTCATTTTATTGTGGCAACGTTTCGCTCTCCAGGAGCTTTATCAAGCCGTTACCTGGAGAGCGAAACGTTGCCACAATAAAATGTCACATTAGCTACACTTGTGTTCTTTTACTTAACATATTGTCAGTAATTCTACCAACATTAACACTTCCTAACATCCCTATGCCTCATCTAAATTAACAACATCCAGTTGTTCCGTCTTGTTCCTCTTTCACATCTCTGAAACATTTTGCCCCTATTCACCTTGTTAATTTCTCTCAGTATTTAATACGTCGTTATCATTTCACCCCCCTAGTTCTCCTGTCTGTCAGTGTCATCAGGCTGAGTTCCCTTAACGTCTCCTCATACGACATATCCCTTAGCTCAAGGATTAGTCTTTTTGTACGTGAATAATATACAATACAGACAAGATGAAATTAGACACACGTGCAACATCTGGGTACCTTTAATGTAGACGTTTCGTCATCCTGTGGCTTTATCAATACAAATTCTAGGACATAATTTGAAGACAGTAGAACTATATACAAAAGATGAGGCAATCAGTCCCTCAGCCTTGGAGTTGGTGTGAAGAGCACCGTAGTAGTGAAGAATCAGGAGCACAAGCGAGAAGGCTGGCGTTTATGGTAAGACACATCGGCAACAGTTAGGCATCTTTATTCCGCTGGCGCTTATATTCTGGCGTTAGGTGAGAAGGGGACGAGTATCAGACGAAGGCATTGTCACTGGTAGGCGGGATTCCCCAGTGGAAGTAGGTCATACTCAAGGGACGGGTAAATAGTGGTGAAGAAGGTTGTGGAGATGCCCTCTGAACAAAGAATCCATGATGTTGCACTGTCTAACAAATTGTATATGAATGGTATTCAGTACCTACAACATGAAATTAGACACATGCAACATCTGGGTAACTTTAATGTATACGTTTTTGTCTTCATACGGGAGATTATTTCTACAGTGAATCATTTTAGTCATCCTTCTCTGTATGTTCTCTAATGAATTTATATCCATCTGTAGAAAGGAGACCAAAATAAGCGGCATAATCCAAGTGAGGCGTCACTAGTGATGTATAGAGCTGTAAAATAACTTTTAGACTCCTGTTACACTTCTTGAAATAAATCCAAGTAATCTGTTAGCCTTATTGCGCACACTTAGGCACTGTTGTCTTGGCTTTAGAATTCTGCTAACCATAAATCCCAAATCTTTTTCCACACTCCGTATGATCAAGCTCTACATCTAGTTTATAACTTCGAGAGGCAGTTATAAACAGAAGCCCAAAAGTTATTTTACAACTCTGTACATCACTAGTGATGCCTTATTTGGATTATGCCGGTCAGTTTTGGTCTCCTTACTACAGGATGGATATTGATTCATTGGAGAACATACAGAGAAGAATGACTAAAATGATTTACTGTATAAGGAATCTCCCATATGAAGATAGACTTAGAGCTTTGAATCTTCACTCTCTGGAGAGACGTAGAATGAGGGGAGATATCATGGAAGTGTATAAGTGGATGATGGGCATAAACAAAGGTGATAATAATAAAGTACTGAGGATGTCGAACCAAGTAAGAACCAAAAATAACGGATTTATGTTTGATAAACCTAAATTTAGAAAGGACATAGGTAAGTAAACCATACCACGGGCGGGATTTGAACCCGCGGTCAGAGAGTCTCAAAACTCCCGTGGTATGGTTTGTTTGCAATCGTGTCATTACGATTTCGTGAGACATAGGTAAGTACTGATTTTCGAACAGAGTTGTGGATGTGTGTGGAACAATCTTCCAAGTAGGGTGATAAAGGCTAGGCCCTTGGGTAGCTTTAAAGAGCTTGGACAAATATATGAGTTGGAGGGGCTGGGTTTGATTGATGTCGTGGGTACGAGAGTAAATTTTTGGATAGCTTTGGGTAGTGGTGGTTTTGATAAGGACTTGCCATGTATGGGCCAGTAGGCCTTCTGCAGTGTTCCTCCATTCTTATGTTCTTATGTTACTTGTAATTCCATCATCAAAGACATTAATTAACAACAATGGGGCCAAAGCTGATCCTTGTGGAACGCCACTAGTGACCAGACCTCACTCAGATTTGACCCCATTAATAGGGGGTAAAGGAGATTTTGTGTGCGAGGGGCTTGGACTTCCAGCAGGTATGCGTGAGCGTGTTTGATAGGAGTGAATGGAGACAAATGGTTTTTAATACTTGACGTGCTGTTGGAGTGTGAGCAAAGTAACATTTATGAAGGGATTCAGGGAAACCGGCAGGCCGGACTTGAGTCCTGGAGATGGGAAGTACAGTGCCTGCACTCTGAAGGAGGGGTGTTAATGTTGCTGTTTAAAAACTGTAGTGTAAAGCACCCTTCTGGCAAGACAGTGATGGAGTGAATGATGGTGAAAGTTTTTCTTTTTCGGGCCACCCTGCCTTGGTGGGAATCGGCCAGTGTGATAATAATAAAAATAATAGAAACTTTCAGCTTTCCATCTAAGAAGTTTACCTTTACCTTCCACTCTTTTTAAGAGTCTTTTGTGAGGTACATTATCTATGGCTTTACTGACATCCCTATAAACAACATATTTTCATCACCTCCTCACACTCTTCCAGCTCTTCTCTCGTCCTAACAAATCACATTCCTGCCTCAAAACAAATCATATTTCTTTTTCCATGCCTATCATACTGGGTCACTGATATATAATTCTTGTTTATTTTATGTAAGTGGAAAACATTTTCTAGTTTCGTGTTATTAGAATTTATTTTAACGTTTTGAGTTTATAGGTGCCATGGTTTAGAAAGACACGTAAGCAAACACAAGGACATATTTATTAGAAAGCGTTTCGGCCCTGGAACCATGATTAAGGTCCTAAGACTGAAAAGTTTTCTAATAAATATGTCTTAATGTTTGCTTACGTGTCTTTCTAAACCAATTTCTCTGCATATATTACAAAGGTTTATACCATAAGCGTCATAAACTACTTACCTAATAATATTAAGCAATGTGAAATCAAAATGAAGCGAACTGATATAAATTAAAATCAGATGTGTGAGGGTCCCAAGACAGTAACAAAGACTCTTAGTAACGCAGCAGGTCGAGGGATCAACATGACTTAAGGAAAAACCCAATCACACCAAGCCGAGTGATAGCAAGGTTACGTCCCAGGCTAGCAACATGGCATCAGAAGATAATAACAGAAATGCATAGTACTACAAAATAATCACACTATTACGAGTTGCAGTGTTGTGGAGAGTGGTGTATCAACTGCAGGGGAACACCTACCCACCCACCCTCTCTTTATTCGACTACCAGCAGGAAGAACTCCCAACATCACCCCACTACCTGCGGGGACGACACATCTCCCCCGCCCCCACGGTTAGCTACCAGGGGTCCCATCCCCATCCTCCCCACTACACAGGAGTAGCATCAGGTGTTAATTGCCAGAGGTCTGAGAACTGGTATGAAAACCTGCAGACTCACTGCGGAGATGATCTTGTTGAAATCTCCTCCGGCAAGCACATACACCAACCAATCATTTGCCAGCCATCTACTCGACCAACCACTTGCCAACTATGAAGTCAATCAGATACTTGACGGCCATGCAGTCAAACAGCCATTTAATAGCTATGAAGTCAACCAGCCGCTTGCCAGCCATGCAGTCACCCAGCCATTTAGCAGCCATTCCGCTATTTAGTCAGTAAACGGAAATAAGTCATAGGAAAAGAAATTACAGTGAACTGGACAAGATAAAGGTTAGATTAGGTTAGGCTAGGTTAGGCTAGGTTAGGCTAGGTTAGGCTAGGTTAGGCAAGGTTAGGCTAGGTTAGGTTCAGTTAGATTAGGTTAGGCTAGGTTGCGTTAAATTAGGTAAAGTTAGGTTTTACCGACGCTGTCCAACAAGTAACTGACTTTTTCTTTTCGCCGAGTTTTTTTTTTTTTTAACCTACACAAAACTCGGACCTTTTTTCCGTGATTTTTTTTTTTCAGATCATTTATGAAGCTAACAGTCTATGTACTCAGTTATCCATCTGTTCAGTCTGAGATAGCCAAGCACCTGCTCAGCCATCCATCCATCTACTCGGCCAACCAGTCAGTTACCCAGTCAGCCGATCAAAAAGTCAACCAGCCAGTTAGCTAGCCAGATAGTCTCCGATTCGAACATCCAAAAACGACCGAACTCACGAGCCAACCAGATACCAGTCCACCCGCCCAAGTCGAGGCTGGCGAGCCAACCAGTATGCTAACGAGCTAACTAACCAATCAAGTAGCGAGCCAAGTGGTCAGGCAGCAAGCCAAAGGGTAATGACCTGGCGGTCCTGCGCCTCCAGCGGATTTTCCGGGAGATGACGCAATCCTTGGATCAGTTGGTATCTTGTTCCTGGGGAGGGATGCAGAGGTGAAGCAAGGGGTAGGGAAGTGATGTAGGAGGAAAGGAGTATGTGAGGTCGAGATGCTGGTGGGGGAGAAAGAGGACTGGAGGCGGGGAAGAGGAGGGTAGGGAAGGCAGGGATGATCCACACGCTTTGTTTTTCGTGCTTAGGGGTCGAACAAGGTGGTTGTTCTTTATTGCTGCATCGTGATTGGCAGCGATTTCGTTGTTTAGATCATTGTTGATGGCGTACTTGCAGTCTGTTCTGCTGCATTTCTCGTGGGCAGTGATGCATATGAATATCAAAATGGTATACAATACCGACAGGTTGGTAAGTAAAACACACAGGCAGCAGTTAGGCAACTTTATTCCGAAACGTTTCGCCTACACATATTTATTTTATCATATGGTTTAGAAAGACACGTAAGCAAACACTATGCCATGTTTATTAGAAAACGTTTCGGTCCTGGGACCTTGATCACTTCTAACATACAGAGGTAGAAAGACATATATAGTCGGAGAGTGAGGTGTGAGTGACGCATGGTGACCTGAAGAATGCCATGTTGGGATGAGGACATGGCATTCTTAGGTCACCATGCGTAACTCACACCTCATTCTCCGCCTATATATAGTCTTTCTACCTCTGTATGTTAGAAGTGATCAAGGTCCCAGGACCGAAACGTTTTCTAATAATATGGCATAGTGTTTGCTTACGTGTCTTTCTAAACCAACTTGTCGGTATTTATTACCAAGGTTAATACAATTTTAGCATATGCTGAAATATCACTAGAAATTGTAATACTGAGAGTCTTAAAAGTCTGAAGTGACATCTTTCTTCTCGTGGAGTGGGATTCACTCAGCTTTGATCTCAGGAAGAGTAGGTATATATTTCCTATGGACAATATATATACACTGTGTGCTAGCAATTCTCAGCTATTATGCAAGGTTATCTCCGCCAGTTACGCAAAATACCCAGAAATCACCACATGAAAGTGGCTGTTCTACACGTGGCTGTTAATATCACGTTGGGAAGTGTTGTGGTGATACCGACAATATGCGGAACAAGACACTTATGTCCAGTTCAGGACACTTACTAAAGGAAACCTTTCGCCACTCGTGACGAAACGTCCTGAGCTTTACATTAGGGCCTTTTACCACAGTATCACAGTGGTATGGCGAGCCTACGCATGTGAAGTAAAAGGACACAAGTGCAACTAATGTGACATTTTATTGTGGCAAAGTTTCGCTCTCCAGGAGCTTTGTCAAGCCGGCATGACAAAGCTCCTGGAGAGCGAAACGTTGCCACAATAAAATGTCACATTAGTCCTTTTACTTTACATATTGTCGGTAATTCTACCAACATTATTACAACGAGCCTACGCATGTTGGCTGTAAGAACATAAGAGGATTACTCTAGCAGGTACAGTACTGTAGCAGGTACAGTACTGTACATTATGTACAACGAGCCAGTACGCATGTTGTAGCTGTACTGTAGAGGTACATAAGAGGTACAGTACTGTACTACAGGACTGGAGCAGGTACAGTACTGTAGCAGGTATAGTACTGTAGCAGGTACAGTACTGTAGCAGGTACAGTACTGTAGCAGGTACAGTACTGTAGCAGGTACAGTACTGTAGCAGGTATAGTACTGTAGCAGGTACAGTACTGTAGCAGGTACAGTACTGTAGCAGGTACAGTACTGTAGCAGGTATAGTACTGTAGCAGGTACAGTACTGTAGCAGGTACAGTACTGTAGCAGGTACAGTACTGTAGCAGGTACAGTACTGTAGCAGGTATAGTACTGTAGCAGGTACAGTACTGTAGCAGGTATAGTATAGCAGGTATAGTACTGTAGCAGGTATAGTATAGCAGGTATAGTACTGTAGCAGGTACAGTACTGTAGCAGGTATAGTACTGTAGCAGGTACAGTACTGTAGCAGGTCTAGTATAGCAGGTATAGTATAGCAGGTATAGTACTGTAGCAGGTATAGTATAGCAGGTATAGTACTGTAGCAGGTACAGTACTGTAGCAGGTATAGTATAGCAGGTATAGTACTGTAGCAGGTATAGTATAGCAGGTATAGTACTGTAGCAGGTACAGTACTGTAGCAGGTACAGTACTGTAGCAGGTATAGTACTGTAGCAGGTACAGTACTGTAGCAGGTATAGTACTGTAGCAGGTACAGTACTGTAGCAGGTACAGTACTGTAGCAGGTACAGTACTGTAGCAGGTACAGTACTGTAGCAGGTACAGTACTGTAGCAGGTACAGTACTGTAGCAGGTATAGTACTGTAGCAGGTACAGTACTGTAGCAGGTATAGTATAGCAGGTATAGTACTGTAGCAGGTATAGTATAGCAGGTATAGTACTGTAGCAGGTACAGTACTGTAGCAGGTATAGTACTGTAGCAGGTACAGTACTGTAGCAGGTATAGTATAGCAGGTATAGTACTGTAGCAGGTATAGTATAGCAGGTATAGTACTGTAGCAGGTACAGTACTGTAGCAGGTATAGTATAGCAGGTATAGTACTGTAGCAGGTATAGTACTGGTCCATGCTAGGTAAGTCCCACCTTGAATATTAAAATGGTATACAAGTCCTACCTCCACCCACTCATGTACCTGTGCAACCTTTTAAGGTTACCCAGAGTTCTTGCATCACTGACGCTGATAAATTTGATACATGTGCAACACTTGGGTATCTTTATTGAGGAAACGTTTCGCCACACAGTGGCTTCATTAGTTCATACAAAGGAGAATGGTAAGGAAGAGGTGGTGTTTGAGGTAGTCAGTCCCTCAGCCTTCAGTCGATGTAATCAGTCCTTTGCATGGACTGATGAAGCTACTGTGTGGCGAAACGTTTTCTCAGTAAAGATACCCAAGTGTTGCACATGTGTCTAATTTACCAACTTGTCGGTTCTCTGAACCATTTATCCACTTCAGTGAAGGAATGGTCCCAAATCTGCACACAGAAATCACTCCCTACGAAAGTAAAAGACTGGGCAGGCGATGCAAAAAAAAAAAAAAACAATTAAAAGTAGGGGCGCCATTAGTACACTAAGAGAAAACACCATAAGTGTCCGGGGCTCAAGACTGTTCAACAGTCTCCCACCAAGCATAAGGGGAATTACCAATAAACCCCTGACTGCCGTCAAGAGAGAGCTGGACAGATACCTAAAGTCAGTGCCGGATCAGCCGGGCTGTGGTTCGTACGTTGGACTGCGTGCGGCCAGCAGTAACAACCTGGCTGATCAAGCCCTGATCCACCGGGAGGCCTGGTGGTGGACCGGGCCGCGGGGGCGTTGATCCCCGGAATAACCTCCAGGTAGACGCTATCTGGCAGCTTATTTCGCTCATCCACAACTCTATTGTTAAACCAGTGATTTCCTAAATCCTTTCTAAACCAAAATTTGTGCAACTTAAACCCATTGCTGCGAGTTCTGTCTTAGATATTTTCGGCGAGTTATAGTTTTATCTATTTATTCCAGTTTCCATTTGGACACTCCAATCGTATCTATTTCTGCTCCTTTCCAGAGAATTTAAGTTCCGCGCCTGTGTCACCGTAGGAAAGATATCTGATACAGATAAATGGTATGAAATACCGACACGATGGGAAATAAGCACAAATGCAGTATAATGTGATGCTTTATTGACTACGTTTCGCCCACACAGTGAACTTTATTAAGTTACAAACAGATCTACCCTGATAAAAAGTACATGAGTATATATACTCATGTTCTTTTTACCTACATAGATCTAATTGTGATTTGATAAAACCCACTGCGTGGGCGAAACGGTGTCAATAAAGGATCACATTATACTGCATTTGTGCTTATTTTTCCAGGATACCTGATACATGGGATCGGTGTTATCCTTCTTTGTATATTTTTCCAGTGCATTTATGTCCATTCTGTAATATGGACAGTAACACGGAGCCGCATAATTTAAATAATCTAAATATCATTATTAGTAAGGCTTCACTTAGATTATGCAGCTCACTTCTGGTCTCCATAATTCAATATATGATCATAAAAACATAAGAAAGGAGGAACAAATTAGCAGGCCTACCGGCCTATACTAGGCAGGTCATTGTAAAACGAAAATTCTCTATCCTGCTGCAGTGTTTCTTATGTTCTTATGTTAATAAATGAAACATTATCAAGATTATATTGAGATGACGTATGACCTGAGGAATTCTGCTGTTTACACTATATGATACCAAGAATTGATTCTTTTAGCTATATTGCTAACGCTTATGTACTCTTGTCTTGGATTTAGATTAATGCTAACTTGAACTCCCAAGTCTTTTGTTTTTTGTATTCAGTTTGAAAGATACATTGAGATCTTAGGTTCTTAATTGTTTGTTCGTGTGTCTCTGTTACTACACAACTTGTCGGTATTACACATCAACTTTTCACAATATGACATCTTCCCAGAATGTCTCTCACAACAGAACTGCTAGCAGAACTTGAAAAAAAAAAGAATTGCCCTTAAGTTCCATCCTGCTCGGAATTTGAGCCTAGGACCATTCTGTTGTGTGCCAAACCTTCGTCCCGATGAATGATCATAAATGGTCTTGATAGGTCTCGAAATGTCGTAAAAGGTCATGCTAGGCCACGAAAGGTCATGTGATCACGAAAGATCATGGGAGGCATCTTTATTCCGAAACGTTTCGTCTACATAGTAGGCTTCTTCAGTCGAGTACAGAAAAGTTGGCTGGAGCAGTAGATATGTGATGACGATGTTATCAGTCCATTACCTTGAAGACGTAGTTTTGAGGTGATCAGTCCCTCAGCCTGGAGAAGAATTTTATTCCATAGTATTCCACATTGTTTCAGACTAAGGAACAAAGCTCTTCTCCAGGGTGAGGGACTGACCACCTCAAAACTCCGTCTTCAAGGGTGATGGATTGATAACATCGTCTTCACATCTCTACTGCTCCTGCCTACTTTCTGTACTCGACTGAAGAAGCCTACTGTGTAGACGAAACGTTTCAGAATAAAGATGCCTAACTGTTGCATATATCTTACTTACCAAACCGATGTTCTCAAAGCTGTAGAAGAGAGAGAGAGAGAGAGAGAGAGAGAGAGAGAGAGAGAGAGAGAGAGAGAGAGAGAGAGAGAGGACAGGACAGGAGGGCGTGAAAGGACACAGGAGAGGCCAGGAGTGTGCAACTACACAACCAGTTTAACAAACCTGGTTACCACAGCTTGTGGCCTGGGTGAGGGAGGTCACCCTGAGGTCAAGACTGATGGAGGAGTGAAGGAAGGAAGGAGATGAAGGACGAAACAGAGAAACAAAAGGGATGAAGGAAGGAGGAGGGGAATGAAGGAAAAAGAGAGGATAAAAACTGAAGAGAATAGAGATGGAAAGGAGATAAAACGATGAGGGAATCTTAATAGGGAGAGAGAAAGAGAGAATAATAGAAAGTAGATAGGCAATATAATATATTTTATTGAAAAAAAAAAACAGAAAGGAAGACGCTCAATAAAGAAGGAAGACTAAGAAATGAAGAAATGCATGAAAGAGAGGGCAGGCAAGGAGAAAGAGTGATAAACAAGAGGATGAAGAGATGATGCAGTTACTGAGGGCAAAGCGAAGAGTGAAGTATATAAAACTGAAGATTGGAGACAGAAAATAAAAATGATCAGGAAATAAGAAGGGAGAAGCAAAACAAACTAGATGAGATGGGAAAGAGGGAGGGAAAGATTTTGAGGAAGGGAGAGCAAGGGAGGAAGGGGAGAGGACGGGAGGGGAAGTAGGGGAGAAGGGAGGAAAGAGAGGGCAGGCAGGGAGGAGAGAGAGGGGGGAGCAGCGGAGGAGAGTAAGAAAGAGGAGTTGGAGTTATTTGTAGTTATAAAGAGAGAAGGGAGGAAATGACGTACTGCAGGGAGAGAGAGAGATAGATAGATAGATAGATAGATAGATAGATAGATAGATAGATATATATATATATATATATATATATATATATATATATATATATATATATATAGAGAGAGAGAGAGAGAGAGAGAGAGAGAGAGATAGAGAGAGAGAGAGATAAAGTCAGTTGTTCACATGAAAATGCTGGCCCACAGATGGCTCCAACTTTATCCTGTTCCCTACTTGTATGTCTCATAACAATAAAAATGCTTTCAAATGAGCTGATGTAGGTAACAGCTCTTAGCTTGCCAATAAAGTTAGGAATCCTTAACCTGTAAATAGCTTGTCAATAAAGCTAGGGATCCTTAACCTTGTCAAACCCTGTGTAAAAAAAAAAAAAAAAAAAAAAAGAGAGACTGAGACTGGGGGAGTTGGAAGTAGGGAGGTCGGGGGAGGGAAAGGGATTGGATACAGGCAGAGAGAAGAGCACGAGAGGAAGGGAGGGAGGGAAGAATGGGAGGGCAGCTCAGAGAGGGAGGAAGGGCATGGGAGGGGAGAATGGGAAGGCAGCTCAGAGAGGAAGGGCATGGGAGGGAGGGAGGGAAGAATGGGAGGGCAGCTCAGAGAGGGAGGAAGGGCATGGGAGGGAGGGAGGGAAGAATGGGAGGGCAGCTCAGAGAGGGAGGTAGGGCATGGGAGGGAGGGAGGGGAGAATGGGAAGGCAGCTCAGAGAGGGAAGGGCATGGGAGGGAGGGAGGGAAGAATGGGAGGGCAGCTCAGAGAGGGAGGTAGGGCATGGGAGGGAGGGAGGGGAGAATGGGAGAGCAGCTCAGAGAGGAAGGAAGGGCATGGGAGGGAGGGAGGGGAGAATGGGAGGGCAGCTCAGAGGGGAAGGGAGGGAAGAATGGGATGGAAGCTCAGAGAGGGAGGAAGGGCATGATAGGGAGGGAGGGAGGGAGGGAGGGAGGGAAGGATGGGAGGGTAGGGCAGGGAGTGTAATAACGTTTATTATTATGCATTTATCTGAAGAAGGGAAGCAGTTTGTA
Organism: Cherax quadricarinatus; assembly: GCF_038502225.1. Taxonomy (NCBI): domain Eukaryota; kingdom Metazoa; phylum Arthropoda; class Malacostraca; order Decapoda; family Parastacidae; genus Cherax; species Cherax quadricarinatus. The sequence continues at coordinate 1,302,414 of NC_091307.1, forward strand.
CCATCTGGACAAGGATAGTAAGAGGCGTGTCTAGTGGTTGTTTGTGGGGAGGGAGAGAGAGGGAGGGGGAGGGAGAGAGAGGGAGGGCAGAGGGAGAAAGAGGGAGGAAAGGAGGATGGGTGGGTCGGTCGGTACAGTGGTGAATACTCACAGCTGGCTGAAGATGGGTGCAGGTGGTCCACGACGGTGGTAGGTTGGGACGAGTGTTAGTGGTGACTTAGGATGGTACTTGATAGTCATAGATGATAGTTGATAGTAGTTGTTAGTCACAGACGGTAGCTGATAGTCAGACATGGTAAATGTTAGTCATAGATTGTGGGATAGTTATAGTCAGTGGTTAGTAGTTCTGGACGGTGTTAGTACATATAGATGCAGGATGATAGTCATGGATGGTGGTTAATAGATAAAGACACACAGATAGTGATAGTCACAGATAGTAGTCGACAGATATAACTGTGGTTGATATTTATTGATGTTTCATATCTTCTTGTCATTATTATTATTATTATTATTATTATTATTATTATTATTATTATTATTATTATTATTATTATTATTATTTTCATTATTATTATTATTATTATTATTATTATTTTCATTATTATTATTATTATTATTATTATTATTATTATTATTATTATTATTATTATTTTCACTATTTTTAAGTTGAAGCTCTAAACCATTAGGGGTTATGGAACACGAGGGAATCCCATGCTTCCACATCAATGTACAATATGCATATATGTACACCAATGTACAATGTATATGTACACTAACGTTGAAAATACATCAATGTACAATGTACATCAATTAGCGCATACTGAACATTAATCACTACTGCATAATGTATGGTATTCATTGTAAAATTTACATATAGTTTATCCCATTAAAGTAACAAAATATTGAATTTCTCTTTGTAGTTCAAACGTCCAATAGAATTACATTACAGAATATTTCAGTAAAGTTCTCAGGGACGAGACCTGTAACGTCAGTTCATGAACTCTTGAATTATTAATACTGAAATATTACTAATTAGTTACATGTCTCTCTCTCTCTCTCTCTCTCTCTCTCTCTCTCTCTCTCTCTCTCTCTCTCTCTCTCTCTCTCTCTCTCTCTTTTTTTTTTCTCTCTCTCTCCCCTTTTGTTGTGGCAAGGATTCTAACCCACACGACTACTGAATATTGGACTGTGGAGAGTGTATCCTCCATTAAATATATGTATGTAGCCTCAGTAAGGCATGACCTTGAATCACAGGTGTGCCTGGATGCGCACACCTGGCTAGAGAGTCTCTATCAGTCAGTCAGTGAGAGATGTCTGGCTCATGATACCAGGCTGGTGATATGTGGCTCATGATATCAAACTTGTGATACGTGGCTCAAGCTGGCTGAAGGAGAGAGCTTTGCAACCAGTCGTCTGATTCCTATGATATTCACTGATATAAATATGAATATCAACACGTGAATTAAGCCCACAGAAACTTATCGCTTATGAAGACATAAGTAACATAACTAAACTCTTATTTTTTTGCGTAACTTTTATTTACAAGTTACTTTAATTAGGTAACTTTATTACGCACCCACATACCCATACTGTGTGCGATAGTCACATGATTACACAGACATAATATGTCAAGGCATTGGGCCCATTTTTCTTTTTAATTTCTCTAAGAGCATTGTTTAGGTTATTTAAAGTTGCTTGGATTATCGTTAATGCATAACAAGTAATTTGGAGAGTACTGCCAGTGGAACACCAGATTAAGTTGAAAATGTCACAGTAAGTGTCCGAGACCCAAGACTGTTCAACAGCCTCCCACCAGGTAGTAAGGTAATTACCAACAGAACCCTGGCTACCTTCAAGAGGGAACTAGACAGATACCTAAAGTCAGTGCTGGATCAACCGGGCTGTGGTTCATACATTGGACTACGTGCAGCCAGTAGTAACAGCCTGGTTGAGTAGGCCCTGATCCACCAGAAGGCCTGGCCAAGGACTGGGCCGTGGGGGCGTTAACTCCCGGAACACCCTCAAGGTACGTTTCGCTTATCAATGTGCTTGTCTACCTGGAGTCCACCTACCTGGAAGGTATTCTGGGGATCAACGCCCCCGCGGCCCGGTCCATGACCAGGCCTCCTAGTGGATCAGGGCCTGGTCAACGAGGCTGTTACTGCTGGCCGCACGTAGTCCAGTGTATGAATCACAGCCCGGCTGATCCGCCACTGACTGTAGGTATCTGACCAGCTCCAGGGGTTCATTGGTAATTCCCCTTTCAGCTGGTGGGAGGCTGTTGAACATTCTTGAACCCCGGACACTTATTGTGTTTTCCCTTAGTGTACTAATCGCGCCCCTACTTTTTCTGTGTGAAGATTAGGGACCAGTCCCTAAAGGATCTTCCAGGTGAAGATGATGATGTATCTCTCACGCCTGCACTTCAGTGAGTACAAGTCAAGTGCTTCCAAGCGTTGCCAGTAGTTAAGGTGTTTGATGGAACTTATTTCTGCAGTGAAAGTTCTCTGTACATTCTCTAGATCTGCAATTTCACCTGCCTTGAATGGAGATGTTAATGTACAGCAGTATTCCAGCCTAGGGAGAATAAGTGATTTAAAAAGGATCATCAGTTGCTTGACATCTCTTGTCTTGAATGTTCTCATTATCCATCCTATCAGTTTCCTCACAGATGTGATAGTGGCATTGTTGTGATCCTTGAAGGTGAAATCCTCAAACATTACCACTCCCAGGTCCTTCACATTACTTTTCCGCTCTATGGTGTGATTAGAGTTTGTAGTATACTCAGTTCTAGTTATTATTTCCTCCAGTTTTCCCTAACGAAGTAGTTGGAATTTGTCTACACTGAACATCATGTTGTTCTCTGTTGACCATTGGAAAACTTGGTTTATATCTTCTTGGAGATTTGCCGTGTCCTCAGTGGATGGCACACTCATGCAGATACTAGTATCATCTGCAAAGGATGATACGGTGCTGTGGTTTACATCTGTCCATGTCTGATATGAGGATGAAGATCAGGATATGGGCGAGTACTGTGCCTGTGGAACAGAGCTCTTCACTATGGCAGCTTCCGATTTAACTCTGTTTACCACTATGTGTTCGATTGGTTAGAAAGTTGAAGATCCATCTGCCTACTTTGCCAGTTATCCCTTTAGCAAGTATTTTGTGAGCTATTACACCTTGATCACTTGTCAAAGGCTTTCACAAAATCTGTGTATACTACATCTGCATTCTGTTTTTCTTCCAGTGCATCCAAGACCATATCATACCAGAAGGTTGATCTTTTCAAGGCACTGGTTAGGGTCCATGTTATTTAGGGTGTGTTTATTACATAAATTCAGCAGCTCATGTGTGTGTGACTTTTCATCTGAGCTGCCTCCAAAGCTTATTTCTGCTACAGCATTATCAGCTACATTCTTCCATTTTGTATGTCTTAGACTGAAGTCACCAAGCAGCAAGATTTTTGGGGATGTTGCTGGAAGGTTTTCCAGACAGTAGTCAATTCTCGATAGCTGTTCCTTGAACTGTTGGGAAGCTGCATCTGGTGGCTTATATACAAGCACAATGACTAAGTTTTGGTTCTCGATTTTTATTGTTAGAAGTTCAACTACATCATTTGTGGTGTTCAGTATCTCTGTGCAAATGAGCGACTCTTTAACATACAGGCCAACCCTCTCTTGTTTCCTGTTCTTTCTGTCTCATCTGAAAAGGTTGTATCCAGGTATCCATATTTCATTGTCAAAGTAATCTTTAGCGTTGGTCTCTGTGAAGGCTGCAAACATTACATATAACTCCTCTAGAAGTCCACCGATGAAAGGTAATTTGTTGGTGGATGGCTTAAGGCCCTGTATATTAGCAAATATAAATGAGGTTGTGTTGCATGTTTGTTCGGGGGATTTTGTTGTTGGCATCAGTAGCTGTGAGTCTGGAGGGGACACTGACTGTGCCTTCAGTCCAACAAGGATCCAAGGTGAACTGTTTTGTTTCCATTTTCTTTCTTCATTTCCTACCACTTACCTTTGACATACCTTTGAAGAGTTCCGAAAGTTTCACTACTCTCAGAGCCCGGCCATGGGCCAGGCTCGTCTGGTGCTTGCCTGGTCAACCAGGCTGTTGCTGCTGGAGGCCCACTGCCCCACATATCCATCACAACCTGGTTGATCTGGCACCTGGTGAAGATACTTGTCCAGTTTCCTCTTGAAGGCTTCTACACTTGTTCCAGCCGTGTTTCTGATATCTTCTGGTAAAATGTTGAACAGTCTGGGACCCCGGATGTTGATACAATGTTCCCTTATTGTCCCCACCGATTTGGGACCAGACCCGCGAGTGCTTTCCAGGTATTTGTCATGTATCTCTCTCCTCCGCTCCAATGAGTACATGTTCAAGACTTGAAGGATTTCCCAGTAATTTAAAATCTCTTAGAGTGTTGTCGTAACTACTTTAACTACTATGATTTGTTTTACGGCGTGTGTACCTCCTGGTCCCTTTTAAGTGATATGTGGGGCAGTTGGTGTTGTAACATTGTTTTTAAAGGAGTGAAGAGTGGTATATCTCAGGGTGGAAGAATCTGCAAGAGTTAGAACGACACACGCCTTTAGACAGGAGGTCGCGGCATTTTTTGGGATGCTCAAAGCTGCATGTCCCATTTGTTTTCCATGATATTTCATGCTCACAGATGCCCCAAGCATAGAATTTGCACCATTTTGTTTTTGGTTGGATGCAATTCATACTGGATGTATTCCAGATTTGTGCAGATCCTAGCCAAGCCAGACACACCACCATCTGTTTTCAGGAAGCCAACATTTTCCCCGGAAGAAGATTAATCTACTACATCTGGCTGTGGAAGTCTTTAGCCGAATCCTGATTTGCACTGTGGCTGGGGGCTGAATCTGGGTCAGCCCTAGGGCTGGGGTTGAGATAGCTGATTTTTTTTGTTTCTTGTGTTTTTTCCAGTGGGTGTTTATTTTTGCTCTATATATGCTCTATATATCCAATAGTTCCTCTTTGTTTTCATGCTTATTATTTATTAGCCTCCTGAGTACTTTCCTGATATCTGATCACTGCTCACAAGCAGTAACTAACTTGTGAATTTGAGGAACGAGAAGATAGAATTCCCTTGATCAAGAGTCGTACACCAGCATCGAGACACTCCTCCCCTCTCCACTCAGGAAGAGTTATCTAAGAACGAGGAGTGGGAGCAGCCCGGTTGTTGTGTCAGAGAGACTTCGTCATGCAGGAACAATGTGCCTCACCCCCGCGGCCTGGTTTATTACACTGGTGACGGGATGCTCATAAATCATCCTGCTTCGCTTCACCTCGACCAGGTCCTCACTTGACCACATCCTCGGTCGACTACGTCCTCGCTCGGCCATGTCCTCGCTCAACCACGTTCTCGCTTTACTGTCTTCTGGTTGGTTTGATCTCCTTTTTAAGAGTCGTCGTTTAATAGCATCCTCGTTCGTTAACCTTCGCGTTCAATAGTATCCTTATGTAATAACCTCCTAGTTCAATGATCTCATTTAATATCCTCCTCGTTCACTAGCCTCATTCAGTAGTCTCGTTCAACCCCTGTCTGTCTTCATTATCCAGTGCTCCAAAAATCCAAACAGGCCAATAAAGCTCTCTGGTGAGGGAAGCACTGGACTGATGAGCCTCGAGAGAGCATAAATCAGAAGGAATGGTGTAATATGTGCGCCCCTTAAGCGACAGGTGGCCATGAACAAGTGGTAGTGGTGATGATTGCTAGTTACCACTGACGCCACCGAGGTGATTCTTCAGGTCCAGCCATTAACCTGGACCTTCTCTCTTTATCAGCAACCCAACTCGCGGCTCCAAATAGATTACTTCAACACGCTGCTTTAATAAACAGAATTCCAACAAGTGGTTCCGGTATACACTGTTTCAACAGACGGTTAAGACACCACTATAACACGAAACTCAATTGTATGTGGGAGATAAAATTATTCTCCAAAACAGTTTACAATGCATAATACTTATTTTAAATGTAATTATTATTTTATTGAAGTTGACTTCTTGTATGATAATACTGCGTTAATGCGTTGACCCCCGGTATGTCGTAGCTTACCAGTGCACACGAGCAAGTGGTTATTACCCACACGAACAAGTCGAACAAGTTGTGTTGATGACCAATCACGTGGCTACCTACCACACTGTTTACATATTATACCTGACGTCATGGTAAGATTAGGCCATAGTAGAAATGCAAACTTAAAAAAATAAACTAACTCCCTGTAAGCTCTTTTTAATTAATATTTTTATGAAAAATTTTTTGAATCTGTAATTTGCATTTGAGATATTTTAAATACAAAAGGGTCTTCCCTAGTCTTTTCTATGCTTCGCCTCGTCTTCCACAGACTCATCTGTCGACAGATTCACTCTCTTGTATCTAACTACAGAAACTTAATCCATGCTCTCTCTCTCTCAAATCTGATATTCAATCTTTCGTTGCCTAGATTCTTAGCCAAGTTCATCTTGCTTGGCGTGAGTTTAAGAAATTTTGAAAATCCGGCCGAAAATAGCGAAACACGCTATTTTTTGGGTCGAATAAAAACTTTTTCTCGATAAATGGAAAATGGTCATGATGACACTTTGTTGGATCAGTTACTCCACACAAACATGAAAAAGTCCTTTATGTATATTCATTTTTTATATATTTTCTAAACATCCTCTCAAGCTTCTCTATAAGCCTTTGCAACTTTCCAGAATCATCCAAAAGTACTGTGTCATCAGGAAAAAGCAACTATGGCAACTGCTATTATTCTATTATTCTTCCCATCAAGATAGAGTTAAACTGTCTGTTTTCTCATCAATATTTTTGAGAGCTTTACGAATTTGTAGTCCAGAGTTGATAGATGAGGAAATATCCAAAATTTATGAAATAGGTAATGATTTGAAATACCCAAGAAATGTAATTGATAAATTTTTTAAAGTTGCTAGAAATACTTTTTACAATCCAAAAAGGGACAACCAGCCTTATTCAACTAAAAATATGTTGGTTCTCCTTTACCATGAAAACTTGGTTGATATGCCTTCTCTTCTTAAGACTTTTATTATTAAAGTTGTATTCAAAAATCTTGATACAGTAAAAAAACTTTTGATAAAGAATTCCCCCCAAAATGCTGATGGATGTGTCTATAAGATTCCTTGTAAAATTTGCGATAAAGTTTATTACGGTCAAACTGGTAAAAATCTCGAACTAAGATTAAAACAACATAAATATAGCATTAGAACTGGACAAGATTCCAATGCTCTATTTATTCTTGTAAGAGATTTTAACCATCCAATTGATTTTCAAAAAGTTGAGAAAGTAGTATCAAGCAAGTCCATGGTCGACAGGAATATAATTGAATCTTGTTTCATAAAAGGTAGTTTTGACAATAATATGAATATTTCCTTTGGTTTATATAAATTAGATCCATTTATAATTAATAGAATTTGGGAAGAATTTAATAATACATTGGACAAATAATAATTTTTTAAATTTCTTATTTCTTGGGTAGAATAGTTTGTTGGTGAATTTTATGAAGGATCTGTCTAGTTCGGCCGGCGGGCCTGCTGTCTCGCGTCAGGTGTTTCGTTGTTGTGGGATCTGAGAGTGAGGTGTGGGCTACCCCTTTATATACCTTCCTTTGATGCTTTACTTTCATTGTTCCTTGATAATGTAAGTAGTCACGAAAGCGCTTGGAACTTCTCTATTCTTTCACAGTGGTTGTTTTGCATATATATATATATATATATATATATATATATATATATATATATATATATATATATATATATATATATATATATATATATATATATATATATATATATATATAATCCTAATAGGTAAAAGTGGTCAAATAGCAAGAATTCATTTAAAGTTAAGTCCTTTTTAAAATTTTCCTCTTATACTTTCAGATATATATATATATTTTTTATTTATGTTAATATAAAAATTAATAATTTTTACCAAAAGAACCTTAGAAAACTTACTTAACCTTATTATAACAAGCGCAATTTAATTTACCCTAATCCAACTAAATATATTTCAGATAAGTTTACAATAATTTTGATAATAAACGAACACAATGAAATATTTTTTTCGTTAGGTTCAGAATGATTTTTGCAAAATTATTGCATACACAATTTTCACTCGCCTTATTCGGAAAGAAGAGCTTTGCTGTTTAAGCCAAATTCGCAGGTTTTTACCTGTTCGGTACGACATATATATCCATAATTGGATCTGAAATTTCCTAACAAGTAGAACACAAAGAGTAGCAGTAAACAGAGTGAAGTCTGAGGCGTCTAAGTTCTGCTCCACAAGACACAGTGACGATACTCGCTCCCATCCTGTTTATTATCCTCATATCTAACATAGGCAGGGATGTAAGCCACAGCACCGTGTCTTCCTTTGCAGATGACACCCGAATTTGGATGACAGTGTCCTCCATTGAAGACACTGCAAGATTCCAGGTGGACATCAACCAAATCTTTAAATGGGTCGCAGAAAGCAATAAGAAATTCAATGATGAGAAATTTTGAATCACTCCGCTGTGGAAAGCGTGAGGAAATTAAATCTATGTCGGAGTATAAAACAAATTCCAGTCACACAATAGAGAGAGAAACTAATGTAAGAGACCTGGGAGTGATAATGTCATAGGCTCTCACTTTCAAAGACCACAACATTGTATCAATCACATCTGGTAGAAAAAGTAGGATGGATAATAAGAACTTTCAAAACTAGGGATGCAAAGCCCATGATGACACTTTTCACGTCACTTGTTCTATCTAGGTTGGAATATTGCTGCACACTAACAGCGTCTTTCAAGGCAGGTGAAATTGCTGACCTTGAAAATGTACAGATAACCTTCACGGCACATATAAGTGCGATAAAACACCTAAATTACTAGGAACGTTTGAAGTTCCTCGACCTGTTCTCCCTGGAAAGCAGGCGGGAGAGATACATGATGATATACACTTGGAAAATCCTAGGGGGATTAGTACCAAATTTGCACACGAAAATCTCTCTCTATGTAAGCAAAAGACTCGGCAGACGATGCAACATCTCCCAGTGAAAAGCAGGTGCTCCACTAGCACGATAAAAGACAATACAATAAGAGTCAGGGGCCCAAGACTGTTCAACTGACTCCCAGCATACATAAGGGGGATTACCAATAGACCCCTGGCTGTCTTCAAGAAGGCACTGGATAGGCACCTAAAGTCAATATCTGACCAGCCGGCTGTGTTTCGTACATCGGTTTACGTGTGGCCAACAGTAACAGCCTGGTTGATCAGGTCCTGAGGAAATATTCATATTATTGTTAAAACTGCTTTTTATGAAACAAGATTCAATTATATTCATGTCGATCATGGACTTGCTTGATACAACTTTCTCAACTTATTGAAAATCAGCTGGATGATTAAAGTCTCTCACATGAATAAATAGAGCATTGGAATCTTGTCCAGTTCTAATGCTATATTTATGTTGTTTAATCTTAGTTCGAGACTTTTACCAGTTTGACCGTAATAAACTTTATCGCAAATTTTACAAAGAATCTTATAGACACATCAGTCAGCATTTTGGCGGGAATTCTTTATCAAAAGTTTTTTTTTACTGTATCAAGATTTTTAAATATAACTTTGATATTAAAAGTCTTAAGAAGAGAAGGCATATCAACCAAGTTTTCATGGTAAGGGAGAACCAACATATTTTTAGTTGAATAAGGTTGGTTGTCCCTTTTTGGATTGTAAAAAGTATTTCTAGCAATTTTAAATGATTTATCAATTACGTTTCTTGGGTATTTCAGATCATTAACTATTTTATAAATTTTGTATATTTTCTCATCTATGAACTCTGGACTACAATTACGCAAAGCTCTCAATGTGAAGAATAATAGTGGACATAGGAACAGTTATTTGTAGGTTTTCTGTAAATTTTAAATTTGAATTCATTATTACCCTTAATAATTTAAACATCTAGAAAAGGCAATGAGTTATTTTCCTCAAACTCAACAGTAAAGTTTATAGAATGGGCTAAGCTATTTAATTTAACAAGGAAATGGTGTATATCTACATTCTTGGGCATAAGACACAAAATATCATCAACATATCTGAACCATTTAGTTCTATTAGGGAGGATTGTGTTAAGCAACCTTGTTTCAAAAAATTCCATGTATAGGTTACTAAGAACAGGTGAAAGAGGATTTCCCATTGCCATACCAAACTTCTGAGTGTAAAACTTATCATTAAATACAAATTTTGCATCAACAATGCAAAGTTTAATAAGTTTAATGATAGTAGGAACTGGCAATGGTAAATCATAATTAATGAGTTCTTCAGATAAGAAACTTAATAAATCATCAACTTAATAAATCATCAAAATGTCGTGTTTACTGTGATGTTGTTGCATATATATATGTGTATATATATATATATATATATATATATATATATATATATATATATATATATATATATATATATATATATATATATATATATATATATATATATATATAATATGAACCAGGCATTGTGAGTGTGCTAGTTATTATCAAAGTTGAACAGAAAGCACAAGAAGAGTTCTCGTGGCAGGTTCATCTGAAGACAACAACGTCAAGTCAAAGTTTCCTCTTCTCTCGGACGTTGCCTACTGATAAGTAGCTGAAGTGACCAAGTAACAACCGGGTATCCTCTCAGAAATCTTAACAAAATAACCCTTCATCTATATTACTAATTCTTCTCTCCCACAAAAATCTATGAAATGAATCTCTTCCCCAAGGATCAAGCAAATGATTCTATCCCACTACATATAACCGAATAGGTAACCAATAGGTCACTGTTTCACAAAGAAGTATTTCTCTCTCACACCAGTTTGGAACCCACACCTAGCCAAGCACGTGAAGAAACTAGAGAAAGTGCAAAGGTTTGCAACAAGACTAGTCCCAGAGCTAAGAGGTATGTCCTACGAGGAGAGGTTAAGGGAAATCAACCTGACGACACTGGAGGACAGGAGAGATAGGGGGGACATGATAACGACATACAAAATACTGAGAGGAATTGACAAGGTGGACAAAGACAGGATGTTGCAGAGATTGGACACAGTAACAAGGGGACACAGTTGGAAGCTGAAGACACAGATGAATCACAGGGATGTTAGGAAGTATTTCTTCAGCCACAGAGTAGTCAGTAAGTGGAATAGTTTGGGAAGCGATGTAGTGGAGGCAGGATCCATACATAGCTTTAAGCAGAGGTATGATAAAGCTCACGGCTCAGGGAGAGTGACCTAGTAGCGATCAGTGAAGAGGCGGGGCCAGGAGCTCGGACTCGACCCCCGCAACCTCAACTAGGTGAGTACACACACACATACACACACACACGCACGTACGCACACACACACACACACACACACACACACACACACACACACACACACACACACACACACACACACACACACACACAGGAGCTTGGACTCGACCCCCGCAGCCTCAACTTGGTGAGTACACACACACACTCACATACAGACCTAGTGTCTAATCGACATGTGCCTAGGACAAAATGGTAACTAACACACACACACACACACACACACACACACACACACACACACACACACACACACACACACGCGCGCGCGCGCGCGCGCGCACGCACACACAGAAAAATCTGTACCTAGCAGCAGTAAGCACATAACGAAGAGTCTCGGATTTGTATCCTGAGCATAATGATGTATGGTGCAAGTTTCCTTACACTTGCTGCCTTTGTTTATCTAGCAGTATATTGGTACTTGGATGTTCGTCGATTGTTGCTGGCCACAATACGGGGCTACGTAACGACGTGAGTTCCCTTCAAGCATAGATGTGCTCTGTAAATACAAATACAAATAGGTAATCACACACATATACCTAAATGTTTCTTCCTATTTCTAATATTTTAATCTTCGCTTTTACTCTACTAACCTTTCATCTCCATTTCCATCCCACATTCTCTTTCCATCCTCTATTTTCACCTATTCCATTTCCTGTCCCTTCTCTGTTGCCACCTTTCCAGTGCTTCCTCTATCAATTCTCTGTCACCGATTGACCCTTTTCCTAGAAGTCAACCCGATTACTAGATAAAGAATGAGACACTTGTGCAGCAATTAGGTAGCTTTATTGTGGACTCGTTTCGCCAGTCCAATACAAGGAAGAGCGGTAGAAAAAGAGAAGAAATTTGTAATAATCAGTCCCTTAGGCTATTAATTCCGTTGAAAAATTCTTGATATATGGAATTCTTTAACTCTTTCCTAATCTATAGATATGACCTACTTCCAGAAGTGGATTTTTCCACCGGTGACACCGCTTACAACTGCTTCGCCTCATCTGTTTGCAGTACACAAGCCTCTTCTCCGTGCATATGTTGCACTTTTATCAAGACTGATAGGCTGAACGCATCAGGTCCACGCTGAGGGACTGATTACCTCAAACTCTTTCCCGTCTTCCCTTCCACCGTTCTTCCTTATATTGGACTTATGAAGCCACAGGCTGGCAAAACGTTTCCAGTATAAAGACATCCAAATGTTGTACAATTTGTCGGGTTTCTAAACCATTTATGTATCTAATACTAGATATAAAGACAAAACTAGAACCTCTAGATCAGAATGAATGGCAGAAGGATTTGCTTGATGTGCGAATAAGGAAGGAATCATGGACAGAGGAGAGAGCTGGATAAGAGAGCGATGAAATATCAAAGTTGAAACAGAGATAAAATTCTTAAAACAATACCTTATGCAATATTCCACTTGGAGTACCTCACAGTGGGAAAATATGAGAGTGGCACAAAGTGTTAGTCAACAGCGGAATTTTTAGTTAAATAATCTGAACATGAGCGAGGCCCACGATTAAACAGTAGGATAAATGGTGACTGGAGAACTCTGGGTAGTGGTTGCTGTGATTTAAAACCTCGAGTGAACAACAGAAGGCTGAGGCAGAAATACAAGTACAACAAGAGAGCCACAATGCACATCCTAGAGAATTGGGTGTTAACATTTTTACGATTACGGACCCCCAGTGGATTGTCCAATATGTTATCTTTCGAAATCATCCTCACCAAGTCCTATTAGTTACCAATATATCTTTAAAAGATGTCAATAGCTTGGTTTTACTTTACATGTGGATAGCTAGGAACAGAACAACTGATCGTTTATTCTAATCTAACAACTTTTTTAAATTGTTCAAAGATGGTGTGCCATACCCCAAGGGGTATGGAATACCTCCCTTTTAAGAACCCCCTGTCCTAGACAGTGGGGCAGCGAGAACAAGGAGCTACACGAAGCTAATGGTCAAATGGAATTTCAGTTACAAGGAAATAGACTGAAAGATCTGTTATCTACATGGGCAGACAGACTCGTAAGGAGCAGACAGGTAGATGCATTAAATCCGCCACGTCAGAGAAACAAGATTGATGCAAGGATAAAACGAACCAGCAAGACTTGATTTCTTTTTTTACCTGAAGCGAGTTGGGCATATAATACATTAATTAAGAACTACCATTAAGATTCAATGACTGCAAGATTCTTTATTTTAAATATTTAGTAGAAATAGATCTGGAGAGAATAGAAAAGGACGATAGATGATAAACAAGCTTATAGAAGGGAAAACTATACAAGGTTGGATAAATTTCTCAATGGAGTATCATAGGAACAGTAACTACATTGTCAGGCAACCAAAGAAAAAGATGGAGGGCTTAACTAGAACGCGCTGTGAGTCCACATGAATGATCATCGTGATCAAGAATAGAAATTTTAAATACAGAAGGAAAGACCTTGGTTTAACCAAACCTGCTGAGAAGATAAAATGAGGAGCTAAAAGAGCATGGAAAAATAACAGAATAAAGATGGTGACAGAACAAGGAAATATGAAGAGCTAATTCACGTCAATCAGTCGAAAGTTAAAATAGTGGCCCTACAGCCAGTTTCCAACTCCGCAAACTTAAATAATCACAAGTAAGTAGATAGACACACGTGCACATACGAATGTTAGAGGCCGCCTAGCTGGTGGTGGTGGTGGTGGGGATTTATGTGGGCTGCAAGTGTCCCAGGAGCCTCCAGCCGCGTGACAAACTGTCCGGATCTGGCTCTAATGCTCCCTAAATCTCACCCACACCGCTGCCCTCGTGGGGGATGCCCTGGCTTCTGGCTATAGTGGCTAGGTGTTGTGGTGGGGGTGGTGGTGATGAATAAGGAGGGGGAGGCTAGGTATAATGGTAGGAGTGGGTAAGGAAGGGTGGCTAGGCGTAGTGGAATTGGGTAAGGAAGGGGTGGTGGCTCGATATTGTTGTGGGTTGGGTTGATAGGTGTAACGATAGGTTTGGCAAATTAGTGTGAGGTGGTAGTGATGGTTGTAAGGATAAGAGAGGTTGAGGTAGACGAGTGGAAATGGTGGGTGAGGAAGGGTGATGTTGGCTACTAAGAAAGAAGGGGATAAAAAGGAAGGATGGTAGTGGTTAAAGTGGAAATACAGTAGTGGGTGAGGAGGAAGGATGATAGTGGAAGGTAGTAGTGGAAGGTAAGGTAGAAGGATGGTAGTGGAAGGTAAGGAAGAAGGATGGTAGTGGAAGGTAAGGAGGAAGGATGGTAGTGGAAGGTAAGGAGGAAGGAGAGTAGTGGAAGGTAAGGAGGAAGGATAGTAGTGGAAGGTAAGGAGGAAGGATGGTAGTGGAAGGTAAGGAGGAAGGATGGTAGTGAAAGGTAAGGAGGAAGGAGGGTAGTGGAAGGTAAGGAGGAAAGAGGGTAGTGGAAGGTAAGGAGGAAGGAGAGTAGTGAAAGGTAAAGAGAAAAGAGAGTAGTGGAAGGTAAGGAGGAAGGAGGGTAGTGGAAGGTAAGGAGGAAGGATGAAAATGGAAGGTAAGGTGTACAAAAGAGTGAAATGTAAGAACACTTACTAGCATCTCAGTATCTATATCTCGGGTATTTATTTAGGACGAAACAGCTGTCCAGGTATGGCTACTTCTTATCAGAAGGCTCTCTTCCTACCCTCCACTCGTTCTGGCCTCTCTGCTCCATGGAAGAGTCAAGAAACCTGTCATATTGAAGAACGTGTTTGGATATTTAATCTAAAAGGAGAAGAGTTGAATTTTGACTACTACTCTTGGTGCTGCTGCTGCACCTGTTGTTGCTAATTGTCTGTGTAGGTGCTTGCTGATTTGCCAGTTTTGGTGGTGAAATCAATGTGGTAGTTTTGGTGAGATAACAGTAGAATGCCTCTTCTGATCAGCTTCAAACTTTCAGTATTTGTTTATAATTATGTACACAGGTAAAGCATGGCTGCGACCTGGTTGTAGAATATAATACAATAGAATATAATGTATATTTGCCTTCACCAGATGATATTTACAAGTATGTACACTATGTACAATATGTACAGATGGAATATTAAGCATACACCATAGTGACAGATGGCAAAGCAGAAGCCAGAGAGTGTGCATCATGCTCAACCAGCGGCCAGGCAAGTCTGTCAATTCTCTTACTACAAGTGAACCACATTGCTTCAGCTTTGGCTGGCTTGCCTGTGATTGGCCAGTGAACCAAGGTATTGATTTAACAACGGGTACCTTATTGATCGTTAAACCCTTAGCTCGGTTCGGTTCGCTGGCTGGGATTCAGCCTATATGGGAGTGTGACATACGCTGAATAAATTGTAATATACTCTTTGCATGTCACATTTATTTTGCAAGATGATTCATATTGTTGCTGGACTGTATGTGCTTCTATTTACCATTTACATTAAAAAAAATGAAGTTTTACTTTTGATCTTAATTTCCATTTTCTAAAAATAAATTCGACTGATGGTTTTTAGCACCACTATTTTTTTCCACCGGACAATTCATTAATTCATCCACTCGAGCGTACACACTCGGCACATGCCAGAATGTCTCGCTCGGCAGAGTCCATAATCTCCCTCACTACCTGTAGCAGTAATCACGCAAGAAGTGCCCAGCCCTGCCCCTGCTGCAGAGATCCTGCACCCTGACACATGACTATTGATAAATGGTCTATATCATTGACCTTGTCAAGAGTTGTAAGGTTGGCTGTAATGCATGAATGTACATTATTCAGTGCTGTTTGTTTAATATTTAATTTTAATAATTAATGCTAGGTTTGTATTATGGTAGCCAATGACCTCTCATTTGGAGATAATGACTAGGCTCGTTATATTAATAACTGTTTAAATAACCCATTTTTCTCCTACACTAAATATTTTATATTATTGTATGATAGGCTTCATATTAATTTGTAACAATAAGTGAGCGCGATGAAGGTGTCGTTCCACCTAATACTATCTATATAAGAAGCATGAGTGGGACTCTGCTACTTCATCTCTCTCCCTCCCTCCACACTTTTTCAGAGGTCAGTGAACGTTTTGCTCCTGACCAGAGCAGGACATGGCATAGGATGCTCTGTCACTGCAGACATACACAGCTTCACTCACAAACAACCTACACAGTGCTTTGTTTGAGGCCTTGAATTTCTGAACATTGCCCTGAGTCAGTCATCCTCATCTATTGTGTGAACTCATTGTTTTACGAAGGCCTTAGTGGTTTATACACAATCATGTGCCTTAGCGTAGGTTTTAACAGTAATGCCCAGTCTGGACTGACGTTTTAATTACCTTGTTGACTTTGCTTCCGGGAGCATGGGCCTAAGCTAAGATTAAATGAACTTGGTCTCTGATTGCTTTGTTGGTGTCCATGTACAGTATTGTATTGCCGTAGACTTTGACTAGATGCTACATGTATATTCACTATGTGGACTTTGAGTCGTGTGCTAGTGTTGAACACTGGATATGCTCCGGTGAGTATGTCTTAGTTCAGTGCTTGCCCTGCATTTAAATTCTAACTGTTCTAGAGCTTGTTTCTACTGTCTTAGAACTAAGTATTACTTGTTTATCTGCCAATTTAGAAATAGTCGGTCATGAAAAGTTCTGTCTGGGTGACGTGTGCTTTTTTTTTTTTTTTGCAGTATGGAGTGCTCATCCGTATACAAGTTAACTTCAAGTTGCTCTGTCTGGTTCAACCAGTACTAGAATAATTAATGGGTGTTCCCGAGGTATGGGGTCACTCTCACTACAAAGTAGCCTCAACATATTTGTCAGGAACGATTGAAGACATGACTTATAGTGATATGTTTCCTGAGTCAGATCCTAAATAGAAAAAATACATATGAAAAGGACTCAAGAGAACGAAAGTTCTATAGCTCAAGAATGTGTACATATAGTAATGTCCATTTACCTAACAGAATGTTAGGTAAATGGACACAGGTGCAACTAATGTGACATTTTATTGTGGCAAAGTTTCGCTCTCCACAATAAAATGTTACATTAGTTGCATGGGTCAATTTACCTAACATATGTACATATACCTTACCGTACATATACCGTACATATACCTCACCCGGATAGACGGTACACGAGACGTTAAAACATTGCAAGGATATCCCAGATTCATCTCAGTTATCATGATACAGAAAAACAATGCCAGTGAAGAGAGTGAAGGTGGGCAGGAGAAATTTAATTGAGGATAACCACGTTCCCAATAACAGGAATGGGACTTTAATGTACAGAGAGTAGTTTCTGTTGTGCCGAGCTTCATAAAAATGACCCTGCTACATATTTTAATGTTTTCGAAAATCGGGCACACGCTTCACTGTGGCCTGCAGAACACTGGGCAACCCTGGTACACATTGCCATAATCAATATAGCATAGATATGTACTGCTACATTATCGAACATGGATAATGTGGACTATGATATAGTAAAGTCTACTGTACTAGATGCGTATGAATTTGTCGCCTATATCAATAATCCTTTTGCGAGTTTAAATGAAGGCTTGGACAATCGTCCTTGAATTTTGTAAGAGTGAGGAAAACAGCTTTTCATAAACTAACTTCAAGACATTGTCTCAGTCAATTCTTAATTAAGAGTTATATTATTGTATGCCTATAGTTAGTGATATTTGGATGATCCCCCATGTAAATAAGTAGCAGATGCTGCTGAACTGACAAATATATTTTATATATTACCTTCAGTGTCCAGCCATGTTGATAACACTATCACTCAGTCACAGCAGTTTGTCGGGCATATGGTAGCGTAATAAATACCACTGCTTAGGATGTAAGTGGAGAGCAAATATTTCAAAAGTGCTGAGCTTTTGGCTGTATCAGGAAAATTTCCGTTGAAGGTCGCTCAACTTCTGATATAAAACAATATGGATTATTAGAGCGAAGGGGTTGGTCATTATCTCTGGAACTGACAGGTAATAACAAGTCATTTCCGATCATAGCACAAAAATAAAACACTACAGCATTATTCTAAACTATAAATGGCTGACTTACCGACAAATTGTTGGATGAAAGGACAATTGAGGAACTACGGTGACATTTTATTATGGCAACGTTTCGCTTTCCAGGAGCTTTACTTAATGGCTGACAAGGCTTCTGGAGAGTGAAACGTTGCCACTAAAAAAGTCACATTACTTGCCCATATGTCTTTTTGCCAAGCATTTTAAATTTCGTTACAAAAACTGTATCCACTAGGCCTACCGAAGTCTGCTCCTGTTGTAGACAAGCCTCCTTCAATTGGTCCAAGCCTACCCCAGCTGTACCAAGCCTACTCCAGTTGATATAAGCCTATTCTAACTGGACTAAACCTATTCTAGTTGTACCAGGCCAACTGCATTTAGACCAAGCCTACTTCAGTTGAATTATGCCTGCTCCAGTTGGACTATGCTTATTCCAGTTGTACCAGGCAAATTCCAGTTGGACCTAGCCTACTCCAGTTGGAACAAGCATCCTTCAGTTGAAACAGCTGTTACCTATATTAGCTCATTTGAAAGCATTTTCATTGTTTTGAAACATACAAGTAGGGAACAGGATGAAGTTGGAGCCATCTGTGGGCCAACATTTTCATTTGATCAGCTTACTATCTCGTTGACATCATAATGTTGTACGAATGTGTTCCAGACTTGAGTCATCCTGGGGATAAATGATCTCAGATGAAGTGTACAGCCAGAGTGTAAGTTGCTGCTTTCTGCCTGTCTTGTGGTATAGAAGCTTGCTTCTCGCTGTTCTCAAAGGGGAGCCAAGTGTGGTACTTTGACAATATTGGCCTTGTACATAACAGTAAGGCCACCCACATCCCTCCTGTGTTGAAATAACAGATCTATCAAGGATGGGTCCAGGCGAGAGATGAGACATCTTGCTCTGTTTTCTATTCTGTCAAGCAGTCACAGATGGGATGGGGGGGGGCAGGCAAACCAAGGAAATGGAGCATACTCAAGGTGTGAGCGTACATGTGCCTCATACAGAATCTTGCAACCCCTCCTGTCAAACAGATGCGAGATAAGGCGAAGTGCTGTAAGCTTCCTGGCTGCCTTGTTTGCAAGATTTACAACATGGTTCTTCATGATCAGTTTGGAGTCAAATTTCACCCCAAGGATATTAACTTCTTCCCCAGGTACCAACACTCTCCCATTCATACTCATTACTGCTCCGGCATTACCATCATGGTGCCTAGAGACCATTATCATTTGTATTTTCTCAGGTGCAAATGTTATCTGTCATCGGTTTCCCCAAGCTGATATAGCACTTAGCTGGTGATTGATGTAGCTTAAAGCAGCTGTCATTTCTTCTCTTGAATAAGTAAATGTCAGAGTACAGTCGTCTGCATATGCATGGGATTCTGGGATGAGATGAAGGTCATTGAAGTAGGCATTCCATAACAATGGTCCCAGCACCCTTCCTTGTGGGACACTTGCCCCAACGGGACGTCTTGCTGATTCTCATCTACCATGAAGGTAATCATTGAGGAGACATTATGTAGAGCCTGCAATTCCCAGTGTTTGCAGTTTTCCCAAGAAGCCCTTGTGCCACACTCAGTCGAAAGCACCAGCAATGTCCAGTGCTACCATACAGCGACTTAGTATTCATCCAGTGACTGGTGCCAGTTAGTGGAGAGGATCAGCAGAGTAACCTTTCCTGAAGCCATACTGACGGTCACAAAGTAGTGAGTGGTAGTCAGAACTC
Organism: Cherax quadricarinatus; assembly: GCF_038502225.1. Lineage (NCBI taxonomy): Eukaryota > Metazoa > Arthropoda > Malacostraca > Decapoda > Parastacidae > Cherax > Cherax quadricarinatus. The sequence continues at coordinate 1,322,479 of NC_091307.1, forward strand.
TCTCTCTCTCTCTCTCTCTCTCTCTCTCTCTCTCTCTCTCTCTCTCTCTCTCTCTCTCTCTCTCTCTCTTTCTCTTTCCCCTTTATCTCTTCCTCCTCCCCTCCTCCAAGTGTTGTTGAGGTGGGAGAGAGTAATAGTGTTCCATAACGAGGGGAGGGTGAAGGTGGCTAGGAATAGGGAGGGGAGATACCAAAGGAGATAGGGGAAAGAGATAAGGGGAGGCTGGAAGAGAGACAAAGGAGGGATATGGAGGGAGAGGGGAGCGGAGATTAGAGACAAGGCCAGGGGCTAGGGGGACCATGAGAGGTTCATAATTAAGAGGGTAATAGCGCGCAGTCTCCTCTCTCTTCACGTGAGTGACCTTCCCCATCTTTTGATACTACCCCATCTATCCTCACGTGAGTAACCTTTCTCATCCTTCCTGTGACCCTACCCCATCTATCCTCACGTGAGTAACCTTTCTCATCCTTCCTGTGACCCTACCCCATCTATCCTCACGTGAGTGACCTTCCCCATTCTATGACCCTACCCCATATATCCTCACGTTAGTGACCTTCCATATCCTTCCTATGACCCTACCCCATCTATCCTCACGTGAGTGACCTTCCCCATCCTATGACCCTACCCCATCTATCCTCACGTGAGTGACCTTCCCCATCCTATGACCCTACCCCATTTATACTCACGTGAGTGACCTTTCTCATCCTTCCTATGACCCTACCCCATCAATCCATCTCTCCTCATCTATCCCATTATACCCTCTCTCCATAACATCATATCCTGATGTATTCATTTACATGTCTATGTATACCATTATACATGCACGAGTGTTCATCAAACTTTGTGTTTATGTTGGGGTGAAATGTCCATAAATCGCATGACTGAATGTATGAAAAAATACCTCAGTAAAAAATATAACAAAACTGTGCTTAAGCATATGTATATATATATATATATATATATATATATATATATATATATATATATATATATATATATATATATATATATATATATATATATATATATATATATATATATATAATATATATACATATATATGTATATATATATATATATATATATATATATATATATATATATATATATATATATATATATATATATATATATATATATATATATATACATATATATATATATATATATATATATATATATATATATATATATATATATATATATATATATATATATCTTGTTATTAACTCTGTTAATAGCGTTTTTATCTTATGTATATTTTAATTCTGTTCCAGTTTTCTCTTTCCTAATCTACCACTGGTTCCACTTCTTCATTGTGAATTCTTTTCTTTCTGATTATCCTCCGCCTCTTCACTTGCCTTTTGCTCCTCATTTGTTTTAAACTAGCCGCTTTAGTGGTAAAATATTTAAAGATGATAACCTCATATACCTCATTCTCTTCCTTATGGGCCAATAGGCCTACTGCAGTGTTCCTCCTTTCTTATCTTCATCGTCCTCCTCCACCTCATATTCGTCCTCAAACTGTAACCTCTTGTCTGCCTCCTCATCTTCCTCTTCTACCTCCTCCTCCTTCCTCCTCGTGACATGACTTCGTTTGCTTATCGTGTAAGCTTCGATTCATTGTCATTGGACAATCTTGATTGTGCAGGAAGCCGGAGCTAAGCCAGCCGTTTGTGATGTATCATTGTAGTAGTACTAGTAGCTGTAATAGTAGTTGAAGTAGTGGTAGTGGTAACTGCTGTAGTAGTAGTAGTTGTAGAAGTAGTAGATGCAGAAGTAGTTATTGTAGTAGTAGTAATAGTAGTTGTAGTAGTACTAGTTGCAATAGTTGTAGTAGTTGTTGTAGTAGTAATAGTAGTTGTAGTAGTAACAGTGATTGCAATAGTAGTTGTAGTAGTAGCAGTTGTAGAAGTAGTTGTAGTAGCAGTAGTTTTAGTAAAAGTAGTTTTAGTTGTAGTTGTAGAAGTAGTAGTTATAATAGTTGTAGAAGTAGTAGTTGTAGTGGTAGTAGTAGTAGTAGCAGTAGTAGTAGTAGTAGTAGTAGTAGTAGTAGTAGTAGTAGTAGTAGTAGTAGTTGTAATAGTAATTGTAATAGTAGTATATGTAGAAGTAGTGGTAGTAGTAGTTGTTGTAGAAGTATTGATAGTAGTAGGATGGTAGTAATAGTAGAAGACGTTGAGTCTCAGGATGTTGAAGAGTACATGGAGGCTGCTGCTTCTTACCTCTCACTCTCCCTCACCCTCAACACACACTCAGCAAAATTCCAGTGTGTGAGAAAACTCCAAACTTGTGAACGTATGCAAGTGTCGGATACAATGTATCCTTTTAGCGCGGTGAATCCAGTGATGTGAAGCGAAAGAAAAGCAGTTCTTGAGGAAACATGTCCAAAAACTAGTGAAAGTGTTGAGTTCTCTACGATTCTGGTCCTGGAGTTAAGGGGAAGAACTTAAGGAAAATGAGGAAACTAAAATGAGGAAACTAAATTTGATAACATAAGAAAGGAGAACGAGAGGAGACATGATTATGACGTGAAATTTATTTTCCTACGAAGAAAAGTTTAAGGCACTGAATTAGCAATCTATGGAAGCACGTAGGTTTAGGGGGATATGAGTAAAGTGTGCAAATGGAAAATAAGAATAAAGTGATTTAAATACTGTTCTGAACGTGTCAAAGCTGGGCAGGATTCGCAGCAATGGCTTGAAGTTCGACACATTTAGATTTAGAAAGGATCTAGAGTTTGGTTCGGCAATAGTTGTAGGTGAGTAGAACAAACCTCCAGGTAGTGTCAGTGAGGTGAGAATGCGAAGTTCGAAATGCAGATTGAATAGATATGTTGCTGGGTGTGGTTGAGTATGAATTGGACCTGCCTAGCATGGGGCCTACTGCTGTGTTCACTGTCATCTTATACTCGGAAGGATCAGTAAAGTAGACAAAGACACATTATTGGAAAGGAGAGGACCGAACATAAGGGAAAAATAGAGGGAAGATGAAGACACAAATAATTTCTAGAAATGTCAGAAAGCCTTTGCTATGAAGATGGTGGTAGAAGCAGATCTGATAAATAGTTTTTTTAAGTACGTGTGATAGGTCCCATGTGGCCAGGAATGGTGAAGCCGCTCGTGAGTGGTTGACAGGCCTGGCCGGGAGCCGAGAATCGACCCCCCTTACAGCCACGTCTTGGTAATCGCTTCCTTGGTCAACACGTTAATTAAATACAGAGCATAGATGAGGGAAAGGAGATAAACTTTCAAAGCTGGACTTACTGATCAAATAGTGAAGCCAGAGTAAACTTTAGGATCCATGGACTCCCAAAGGCCTATGGCAGGTTTCCTTGTGATCCACAGGATGATGGAAAATAATGAAGATTTAATTAATTTATTTTATTTTTCTGGATCATAAGAAAAAAATATGCCATTAATTTGGAATAGTTCAACAATAAAATTGTAATTATTAGTTTCATTATTGACGAGGTAAAAGAAAGCAGAAATATTTCTGGAGCATTTAATAGTTAGCCGGTTACAAGTCCGTCAGACTCAACTGTGTTCCAGCCATCGTACGTAACAGGTGTGATTTACTCTCTCATGTCCTTCCAGTTATAATTGCCGAAATTACGTTGCAGTATTTGACTGTATACATTTTGTAAGAACTGAAAATTTTCTTCTCTTTTAACAAGTCTGATGGTAATAAGCTATATTAACGACACATGTTCATAGTCCTTTCATACTGTCCTGGGAAAGACAGCCTTAAAAAAAAATTATAATTTGGTTCCAAAGATACATACTTCAGTACTAGGTTATTTAATGTTCAATTTGTATGAATAACGTATTTATTTATTTTTTATTTATTTATTTATTTATTAATTTGAACATGATACAGAGAAGCACAAGGAATACAATTTTTAAAGTGCAACATGCCAAAGTCCCTTGTATGCAGAGCATTATGGGCAGGCTTAAAATTAACTTAAGATTAACTAAGCAATGATATATTCAGTGGTACAAAAATTATTGTAAAACAGATAACAATTTAGTGCAAATGAGTATTACAAAGACAGGTCATATGGTCATTACTGTGTTGCTGTGTAATCACTAGAATGGAGTATTCTGTTAGGTAATGAAGTTAAATAATAACAAAGTTTGATTGGGTCACAGGTTGACATTTATGAGATACAATAATAAGATACATATATGAGATACAATTTATGAGATACAATTATTCAGAATTTATTTAGTTGTGGGTGAGTAAGTGATTTTTGAGAAGAGACTTGAATTTATAAACAGACAGTGTTTCTTTTATATTCACAGGTAATGAATTCCAGATTTTAGGGCCTCTTATGTGCATTGAGTTTTTGCATAGCGTAAGATGGACACGAAAGAGTGATCTGTGCCTTGTGTTATGGTCATGTGTTCTGTTAAGGTTGGTAAGGAGATGTTTGAGGGGAGGGTTTATGTCAGAGTTAAGTGTTCTATGTATGTAGTAGGTGCAGTAATAAGTATGGATGTTTTGTATTGTGAGTAGGTTTAGAGTTTTGAATATTGGTGGAGTGTGCTGTCTGTAGTGGGAATTTGTTATCATTCTGACTGCAGCCTTTTGTTGGGTGATTAGTGGTCTGAGATGGTTTATTGTTGTTGAGCCCCATGCACAAATTCCATAGGTGAGATAGGGGTAAATAAGTGAGTGATATAGGGCCAGGAGAGCTGACTGTGGAACATAGTACCGTATCTTCGATAGTATGCCTACGATCTTGGAAATTCTTTTGGAAATTTGTTGTATATGTGTTTGAAATTTGAGTCTATTATCAAGGTGGATTCCTAAGAATTTTCCCTCTGTAAGTTTTGTGATAGGTGATTCATTTATCATTATGTTTAGAGACACATCTGTAGCTCTGTTTCCAAACTGAAGTTTTTTCTTTGCCACAGAGTGTCAGGGAATCCTGCAACAATGGATAAGAAATATGATAAATCTTACCTTCGGCATGTGTTCATATACTTAGCTTTCAGCTTCCAAAATGTTTTATATGTTCGAAGGTATTAACATAGTGAGGCCAGTATGGTTCGAGTTTCATCTTTCCTAACTTAATGCAGAGGTAGCGGATAAAATTAATGCGTACTTACAGCAAACTATGATGGTTCGAAAAATGCTGGACTGGTTTGGTCCTTCCACTAGAAAAGCAAAAGCATTGAGGCAGATATGAAATATCTGATGATCACACGTGCCAAAAAGCCAAATAAGGTCTGTCAGGTATCACTCAAATGATAGTAAAATCATGACTCACTGATATGTTAGCAGAAATTTTTGACCAGTTGGTGAGAAAAATAAAACAAAACTTATTTTCACATCAGGTGGATGGATGAAACAAGAGATGTAGCCTTTTGTTCACAGTTTCTGTTGTTTGTCCGCTATCAGCAAGAAGAGTCAAGTGAAGAAGAATTTTTTTGTTATCTACTTCAAACAGTTACCGATGCTGACAGTGTTACGATTTTAGTTTCAGTATTTTTTGATAAGTTAAGCCTCTCATGGGATCAACTCTGTGGGGATTCTGCACTGATGGCTCGTAATCAGGATTCATCTATAAGGTTAGAGAAAAACTCTTGTTGCAGGTGCTCATTGTAAGATTCATTGTGAAGCGTTGGCATCCTGGACTCCTCCTTATGACTTATTCATGGTGCTGCCAACCGCTATAAAGATTATAAACTACATCAAAGCGCTCTGAACACGCGACTGTGTACAACAACTGAACTGGGATCTGGATTCAGCTCATTAAAATCTCTTGCTTCATATTCAGGTTTGTAGGTTATCTACATGTTGGCACGAATTCTGGAATTACGGGAAGAACTGAGCACATTCATGGAAGCTCGAGGGAAAACTTCATTCAACGGGGAAAGCTTTGAGCTTTCTCTCTTGCTTACCTTAGGGATATGTTTCAGACACTGGATAAATTAAATCTGAAGCTTCAAGCAAAAGAAATAAGAAAGCTTAACCATACTATGTCAGGTCTTACATTGCAAAACTTGAACTCTGGAAGAGAAAGATAGATACTGGACGAGCCTCTGTTTTCCACAATT
>NC_091307.1:1338543-1351043 GCF_038502225.1 Cherax quadricarinatus
ATCAGAGCATGCTACAAATTCCTGAGCATGCTGCATGTTCCAGAGTATATTATAAGTCCCCTAGCATACTGCAAGTCCCCTAGCATACTACAAGTCCCCTAGCATGCTACAAGCCCCCTTTCATACTAAAAGTCCTCTAGCGTGCTACAAGTCCCCTAGCATACTACAAGCCCCCTAGCATACTATAAGTCCCCTAGCATACTACAAGTCCCCTAGCATACTATAAGTTCCCTAGCATACTACAAGTCCCCTAGCATACTACAAGTCCCCTTGCATACTAAAAGTCCTCTAGCACACTACAAGTCCCCTAGCATACTACAAGTCCCCTAGCATACTACAAATCCCCTAGCATACTACAAGTCTTCTAGCATACTACAAGTCCCCTTGCATACTAAAAGTCTTCTAGCATACTACAAGTCCCCTAGCATACTACAAATCTCCTAGCATACTACAAGTCTTCTAGCATACTACAAGTCCCCTTGCATACTAAAAGTCCTCTAGCATGCTACAAGTCCCCTTGCATACTACAAGCTCCCTAGCATACTATAAATCCCCTAGCATACTACAAGTCCCCTAGCATACTACAAGTCCCTTAGTATATTACAAGCTCCCTAGCATACTACAAATCCCCTTGCATACTAAAAGTCCTCTAGCATACTACAAGTCCCCTTGCATACTAAAAGTCCTCTAGCATACTACAAGTCCCCTATCATACTACAAGTCCCCTAGCATACTACAAGTCCCCTAGCATACTACAAGTCCCCTTGCATACTAAAAGTCCTCTAGCATGCTACAAGTCCCAGAACATACTACAAGTCCCCTAGCATACTACAAGTCCCCTTGCATACTAAAAGTCCTCTAGCATGCTACAAGTCCCCTTGCATACTAAAAGTCCTCTAGCATGCTACAAGTCCCCTTGCATACTAAAAGTCCTCTAGCATGCTACAAGTCCCAGAACATACTGCAAGTCCCCTAGCATATTACAAGTCCCCTAGCATACTACAAGTCCCCTATCATACTACAAGTCCCCTAGCATACTACAAATCCCCTAGCATACTACAAGTCCCCTTGCATACTAAAAGTCCTCTAGCATGCTACAAGTCCCAGAACATACTACAAGTCCCCTACCATATTACAAGTCCCCTAGCATACTACAAGTCCCCTATCATACTACAAGTCCCCTAGCATACTACAAGTCCCCTTGCATACTAAAAGTCCTCTAGCATGCTACAAGTCCCAGAACATACTGCAAGTCACTGAGCAAGTTGTAAGTCCCCAAGCATATTAAATATCCCCAAGTACTATACATAACAATGTGATGTAGTTCAGCTGGGCTTGTGAGGTCTCTGGGGAGACCTAATTTAACCAATTATATGGTCACCTTGCCTTGGCAAATGTTTGTCAGAGACACGCCTTTCCGGCTTAAGTCAGCACCTTTGTTTGTCACTGGTGTCAAATTCAGGCGTCAGGTCGTACACGTGGTTGTAGAGGGTGCTTGGACCACGATATAAGCCCAAGGAACATCTGAGCAGGGGAGATTCGTGCGGAGCTCTGGCCTGTGTGCGGAGCTCTGAGCAGAGACTTCGAGCGGAGCTGCTGTTGGGGTGCAGGGCTCGGGCGAAGGCTGCTGAAGTCTCTGGAGGAGACTGTTGGAGACATTGGGCAGAGTACTGGCTTCGAGCAGTACTCGTGCTGTGTAGGTCTTGTGACCTGTGACTTAGTTCCTGTGGTGAACTGTCCTCTGAACTATATTGTAAGTTATATTCTGTTTCTCCAAGCTAATTGTATTCCCTGTCTCACTGCTTATACATACCACCCCATTTATCTAAACCACAATAATGTTCTCCTGTTCCCAAATATATTATTGTACAAGGACTTAATAATAAACTGTGTTTGAGTAGAATAGTAATATTCACTGTCCCCGTTATTTGCTCTTTTATTCATTAGTTTATTTCAAGTAGTGAGAGGGTGAGCAGTGTGGTGGGTAGAGTAATGAGAGGTGAAGATATAGTCACCAGTGACCTCACATTACCGACCTCCGCACTCATCCCTCCTACTGCCTCGCCTGTCCCCTACCTACTGACTCCCTCATCTTACCCCCATATTCCCCCAATCATTACCCCCCTACATGACAACAATTCGCAAACAGGCGACATTATTCACAAACATTGTCTCTACGTCCACAACAGGACTCGAACCAGTAAACTCTGTATCAGAGTTCACAGTACTTTACCACGGAACTAGACCCAAGATTCCCGAGTATACTGGATATCCCCGAGTATACTGGATATCCCCGAGCATACTGGGTATCCCTTAGCTTCGTCGAGAAGGAAGGAGCACATGCTTTCTTGCATCGCAATAAATTTTATTTGCCAATAGATGAAGAGGAAGAAGAGACGGAGGCCCGTATATCCTTCAGACTGGCAAAGAACCGGAACGTCGATGCCATAAATACGTTCGATAATGGTCCGATGTGACGTTTGTCGGTGTCCTTTCCCTTGTTATTATTCATGAAACTATCTCATTTGTATTGAGAAATATTGGCTCGTCCTCCCTCAGAACTCCTCTGTGGTTCCAGTCGGAGGGTAAACAAGATTTTATCTGCGAGTCGCATCTGAGCTTCAAAACGAAAAACGAGAGAGGAAGAGGATGCATGTGTTCGTGTTAGACTATGTTGGTAGGTGGCTGTGTGCGTGATGGTGGACACCTTGTCCTCGAAACTGGCTTCCGTTCTTGCACGCATTACAATTCGTTGATTTCTGTCCGGTCTGAACAATTACAAATATTTAATATTGTTGTTTTAGTTTAGATGAAGTTAGGTTAGTTCCTTAGAGCGCTGGTAAGTAAGTATATTTAGGAACAGGTATACGTAAGTCCAATTATCATACATAGTGTAAATTACCTATGATAACCAAAAAAGTCAGACAAAGTGACTTATTTCCATTGGGGATTATAGATGATTTAATAATGGTTTGTTGTGGATGTAGATCAGAACTAGTGACTGTGTGCGTGTGCTCGCCTGATTGTGGTCGCAAGTGTCGTGTCGTGTAGCTTCAGACGTCGCTTAACTCCATGAGACCAGTTCGTTTAATTTCTTGCCTCATAGGCTGTCGTGCCTGCCCTCAGCACTGTGTACAGATTCTGCCTTTTTCCCTTCCTCGATGAGGCTATTCCATTTCCTAATTATCCTAATGATGTATTTCCTGATACCTTTAACTTCTATTAATGTTCCATTGCCTCTGATTTCCGCCTTTCAAATGTTGTCTTTCCGATCTGTCAAATCATCTTGAGTATTTTATACATTATCATATCTCCTGTTCTTTTTATCCCCATAGCTGCTCCTAGATCAGCTGTTTCGACTACGGGAGCAGTCTCGTTGCGAACCTCTTGATTTACAAGGTGTGCACTCCAAATTAGTGCTGTATAAACCACGGAACGGGTGAGCCTTGAACCCATTGCAGGCGAGTCCTAAACCTCATTCTTCATGGGCTCAAACCCCACCCGTTCCGTGATTTGTTTCGAATCGTGTTATTACGATTTCGTGAGTCATACTTGTCATACATACTCTGACAAGTTTGACGAATATAGCCTTCTGAGTGGCTCATTGTTAAGGTTCAATAGTCCAGTTCTCATAACCACAGACATCATGACACTCTTGTTAACAACAGTCAAAGGAGTAAATTTGAAGGTTCCTTGAACAGTGAAATATGTCTGTGCCCAAGCCTCGCGCAGTTGCTTAGTTTATCCGTTGTAGTAAGTTATAATTTATTATTTTTCGTGGGTATAGGGATTCTTAACATAACCTAGCCTAACCTAACCTAGCCTAACCTAACCTAGCCTAACCTAACCTAGCCTAACCTAACCTAGCCTAACCTAACCTAGCCTAACCTAGACTAACCTAGCCTAACTTGGCTTAGCCTAGATTGGTCTTCACCTAACCTAGCCGAACTTAGCGTAATATAGCTTTGTTAACCTAACCTAGCTTAGTCTAACCTAGCCTAGCTTTGCCTAACCTAACCTAATCTAACCCAGAAATGTACTGCAAACCTTATGTGAAGAAGTCATTTAATTTCCCAGTTCTCGCGATGCATGGATCTGTTGATCTGGCTGTCATTATTCTTTCCTCGAGGTCCTTCTCCTTGTTTGTTATTTGAAGATTCTGTTCCCACTGTTTCTAATCGACATTTGATCTTCATTCTTTCGATTTTCATGGCATTTCCCGTGTTGGGGTCGATTTTTATGCAACCATTGGTCTGGCAGTGCATGTGTGTCCTCCTATATTACCAGTTGCAGGGGTTGAGTCTCAGCTCCTGATTTGGCTTTTAAATTGTCTCTAGCTGAGTTTATTCTCTCCCTACTAGCCTCTCGGGTCCTGTCATACTTAAGACTAAGTATCGAGCCTTCCTTCACTATTCCATTCAGGTAATTCCATTTCCTGACAACCCTAAGGCTGAAGAAGATGAAAAGAAGGTTCTGAATATGTTATAGTTATATTCAAAAATTATGTTGCCAAATACTATAACAATTTCTTTCAACAAATCGGGCGTATCCCACCGAAGCTGGGTGGCCCAAAAAGCCAAAAGTTTCTCTTTTTAACTTGAGTAATGTATAGAGGAGAAGGGGTTACTAGCCCCTTGCTCCCGGCATGTTAGCCGCCTCTTACAACACGCATGGCTTACGGAGGAAGAATTCAGTTCCACTTCCCCATGGAGTTAAGAGGGAATAAACAAGAACAAGAACTAGTAAGAAAATAAAGAAAACCCAGTGGGATATATATATATATATATATATATATATATATATATATATATATATATATATATATATATATATATATATATATATATATATATATATATATATATATATATATATATATATATATATGTTTGTACATGTATGTGTAGTGTGATTTAAGTGTAAGTAGAAGTAGCAAGACGTACCAGAAGTCTTGCATGTTACTATAATAATTTACTGAGAAGAAAAAAGTCCAGCTGGAAAAAACTGCAGGGTCATCTGTTCTGGGGTCTCACTTTGAGCCCAGTCTAGTCTTGTCAGCCTTTCTACCTCCACTTCCCAGTATAAAAAATAATACGCTCACTCGAGCAGTCCCTTTCTGTCTTCAGCGAAGGTTTTCCTTTCAAGAATTCGTTTGATGACTGACTGACGATATGGATGACCCGTGGGATATCAAGGAACACCGAGTATATTTATGAGGTCCTTGGTCGAGTACCTGTGTCAGGTTCTTGGTAGAGTACATGAACCAGATTCTGAGTCAAGTGTATGTGTTAAATATCTGGATGAGTATATGTGTTGGTGCCTGATCGAGTTCATGTGTCGAATGCGTGTATTAGGTCTCTAGTCGACTGTATGTGTTTGGTCCCTAGTCGAGTGTATGTTTGGTCCCTAGTTGAGTGTATTTGTTTGGTCCCTAGTTGACTATATGTGTTTGGTTCCTAGTTGAGTATGTGTGTTTGGTTTCTAGTTGAGTATGTGTGTTTGGTTCCTAGTTGAGTATGTGTTTTTGGTTCCTAGTTGAGTATACGTGTTTGGTTCCTAGTTAAGTGTAAGCTTAAAAGGTCCCTGGTCGAATGTGTCAATTTCGTGGTAGGACATGCAATATTTCTCATGCCCGATCAATGCTCTGTAAGGCCTAACAGAGAACTCTGAATGCCTCCGAAGTATCAAGAGTCACCTGAAGATAGCCCCTCTTCCCCACCGAAATTTAGTTACGAATTCCTATATCCGTTAGTTCAATTTGGAAAATTGGATGTTTGGAAAACTGGATGAATCTTATTGTAACCAGCTGGCCGAGTGGCTTACGCACTGGCCTTGAGTTGTAGGACTCAGTCGTCATGAGTTAAATCCCACCCGTTTCCTGGCTTGTTTGAAATCGTGTTATTACGATTTCGCATAGCATTATATATTTTTTTCTTGAGGGTGGAGGAGCGAATCTCCAGGAGGAGTTTGAAGTTGTTGGAGGATGAAGGGAAGTATGAAACAGCGAGTGGAATAAACTGACTGATAAATACATTGGTTCATTCCTTGTAACTTCATATATAAATGTTTTTTGGAATGAAGTTTTTCTGTGAGAAAACTGAATTTATGTTGCAATATAAGACGATATAAAAGACATTCGCAAGTGCACGAGGGCACGCGCATACACATACACACTAAGGATAGTTCAGTACTGTATGCATAGCTTACGTTGGGCCCATTGAGCGGATGCAGAAACTAGAAGAAATCTGCAAGGTATTCAACCAAATTGGTCCCAAACTAGAGGGAAAATGCACTGTGTGGATAGGTCAGAGTCCCTTTACATCCATGGCGATAAGAAAGATGTGGGAAGATATAATTACTAAGTACAAAATTTGTAGAGGGACTAACAGGAAAGGCAAGGATAGATTATTTGAAATGCGAGTTCTGTAATTTATGCTATTTTTTTAAATCAGTCTCATGTGTGGAACTCCAAGACTTTACTGAAACCCTTAGACACAATATCGTATTCTTTATCTTGGTCTTCTGACTTGAATACCAGAGTGAAAAAAAGAGCACCCCTTTGTAAAACCGCTTTGAAATTCATTAACAAGATTGTGTTTCATTTTGGCTTCGAACTGTGTACGCAGTTCCTGTTTCCATCAACTCCTCCGGTCAGTCGGGACACCTCGACAGATGAACAACCTCGACACGGAGCTATGACCGTATTTTGTAAGTCATAGATTCCCCCTCCTGAAACTGTATCCAGGACGCCCATCTAGTGCCCTGATTGAGCAAGAAGTGGGCTGGTGACAGACTATGTTTGCAGTAAAATCTTCACTCTGACGTTTCGCCCATGATTGGACGTTGTGAAGTATGATACTTGTGACTATCTGCTTGGAGGTCATCTATGTACCGCTGGTGAAGACAGCATGCACGCTAGACGGACAAGAGCATGATACACCGATACCATCACGCATTACTGTCAAGCTCTCAGGGGGTACCGCTCTCAGGGACGCCACTCTCAGGGACGCCGCTCTCAGGGACACCACTCTCAGGGACGCTGCTCTCAGGAGCACCACTCTCAGGGACGCCACTCTCAGGAGCGTGGATACCACTCTCAGGGATGCCTCTCTCAAGGATACCATTCTCAGGGATGCCACTTTCAGGGATGTCACTCTCAAGAATGCCACTCTAGAGGATGTCACTCTCAGGGATACCACTCTCAGGTGGTACCACTCTCAGGGATGCCACTCTCAGGTACGCTACTCTCATGGACACCAATTTCAGGGACACCACTCTCATGGATACCACTTTCAGGGTAACCACTCAGGGACACCACTCTCAGGTGCTCTAAGGGACCTGGCTCTTCATGGATCTAATTTCATTTGGTAATTACCAGAACTTAGGCAAGCAACTTTTCCCTTCATCTTTCCACATAAAACCAATTACCTTATTACGCACCCAGAAAAAAAATAATTAAGTGTGAGAGTGAGTCTTTTTTGTTCAGTTTCGTTTGAGGCATCAGGATTATTTTTAGGGGAGCAGCGGGGGGCAGGAGAGCGTGGAGAGAGGCTTTAAATAAAAAAAAGGGATCGTGGAAGCTGAATAAGCAAAGTTGAAAAAATATTTCATACAAAAAGAACGCTGAATAGTATATTTGTGCCGTTGCCTAGCCTAGTTGGTTCTCACTAGGCAGTTTACGGACACCACGAGGATGTTGTATTGTTTTCTACAGAGCTGTGTTACTCGTCTAGTTATGCTCATTTATATGTACTCGTGTATTTTTTTTTTTTTTTTTGTAATTGCCAGTGTTTGTATTCACGAATTTGTGTTAAATTTGGACTTGCCTATCTGTAGCTGCGAGGACCTCACTTGACGACAGCGAAGATGAGGGTTTGTGTGCTTGCCCCCCCCCTCTCTCTCTCTCTCTCTCTCTCTCTCTCTCTCTCTCTCTCTCTCTCTCTCTCTCTCTCTCTCTCTCTCTCTCTCTCTCTGTCTTTCACTTTTACACAGCACATTAAAACCCTGGAACAAAATAACTTTTGTGACTTCCTACGTCCTCTAAAGAAAGGAAACAGACGGTGTTGACTTAATATCCATGATAGTACTTCACTTCAAAGCCACATTTTATGTTTGAAAACTCACCAAAGAAAAATCTTTTGGATTAAAGAAAAAAGTTGAAGACACGTACCAGGTACAAGAGTATTTTTTTGGACTTACTCTTGGTGAACAAGTCAGACAGTTTACACAATATTAATTACATGTTCTGTGCTTATATTTTTGCTCTTAGATGTAAGGCCTCTCTCTCTCTCTCTCTCTCTCTCTCTCTCTCTCTCTCTCTCTCTCTCTCTCTCTCTCTCTCTCTCTCTCTCTCTCTCTCTCTCTCTCTATCTCTATCTATCTCTTTCTCTTTTTCTCTCTCATATGTATGTATAATTGTGTAATACACACACACACACACACACACACACACACACACACACACACACACACACACACACACACACATATATATATATATATATATATATATATATATATATATATATATATATATATATATATATATATATATATATATATATATATATATATATATAGTATATATATATATATATATATATATATATATATATACATATTTTAAGAAAAAGAGGATAAATAAGTATACACGATATGATGTAGGGCGAAATGACAGTAGTTTGTTGGATTATGTATTGGTAGATAAAAGACTGTTGAGTAGACTTCAGGATGTACATGTTTATAGAGGGGCCACAGATATATCAGTTGTAGCTACACTGAGAGTAAAAGGTAGATGGGATACAAGGAGAATAGAAGCATCAGGGAAGAGAGAGGTGAAGGTTTATAAACTAAAAGAGGAGGCAGTTAGGGTAAGATATAAACAGCTATTGGAGGATAGATGGGCTAATGAGAGCATAGGCAATGGGGTCGAAGAGGTATGGGGTAGGTTTAAAAATGTAGTGTTAGAGTGTTCAGCAGAAGTTTGTGGTTACAGGAAAGTGGGTGCAGGAGGGAAGAGGAGCGATTGGTGGAATGATGATGTAAAGAGAGTAGTAAGGGAGAAAAAGTTAGCATATGAGAAGTTTTTACAAAGTAGAAGTGATGCAAGGAGGGAAGAGTATATGGAGAAAAAGAGAGAAGTTAAGAGAGTGGTGAAGCAATGTAAAAAGAGAGCAAATGAGAGAGTGGGTGAGATGTTATCAACAAATTTTGTTGAAAATAAGAAAAAGTTTTGGAGTGAGATTAACAAGTTAAGAAAGCCTAGAGAACAAATGGATTTGTCAGTTAAAAATAGGAGAGGAGAGTTATTAAATGGAGAGTTAGAGGTATTGGGAAGATGGAAGGAATATTTTGAGGAATTGTTAAATGTTGATGAAGATAGGGAAGCTGTGATTTCGTGTATAGGGCAAGGAGGAATAACATCTTGTAGGAGTGAGGAAGAGCCAGTTGTGAGTGTGGGGGAAGTTCGTGAGGCAGTAGGTAAAATGAAAGGGGGTAAGGCAGCCGGGATTGATGGGATAAAGATAGAAATGTTAAAAGCAGGTGGGGATATAGTTTTGGAGTGGTTGGTGCAATTATTTAATAAATGTATGGAAGAGGGTAAGGTACCTAGGGATTGGCAGAGAGCATGCATAGTTCCTTTGTATAAAGGCAAAGGGGATAAAAGAGAGTGCAAAAATTATAGGGGGATAAGTCTGTTGAGTGTACCTGGTAAAGTGTATGGTAGAGTTATAATTGAAAGAATTAAGAGTAAGACGGAGAATAGGATAGCAGATGAACAAGGAGGCTTTAGGAAAGGTAGGGGGTGTGTGGACCAGGTGTTTACAGTGAAACATATAAGTGAACAGTATTTAGATAAGGCTAAAGAGGTCTTTGTGGCATTTATGGATTTGGAAAAGGCGTATGACAGGGTGGATAGGGGGGCAATGTGGCAGATGTTGCAAGTGTATGGTGTAGGAGGTAGGTTACTGAAAGCAGTGAAGAGTTTTTACGAGGATAGTGAGGCTCAAGTTAGAGTATGTAGGAAAGAGGGAAATTTTTTCCCAGTAAAAGTAGGCCTTAGACAAGGATGTGTGATGTCACCGTGGTTGTTTAATATATTTATAGATGGGGTTGTAAGAGAAGTAAATGCGAGGGTCTTGGCAAGAGGCGTGGAGTTAAAAGATAAAGAATCACACACAAAGTGGGAGTTGTCACAGCTGCTCTTTGCTGATGACACTGTGCTCTTGGGAGATTCTGAAGAGAAGTTGCAGAGATTGGTGGATGAATTTGGTAGGGTGTGCAAAAGAAGAAAATTAAAGGTGAATACAGGAAAGAGTAAGGTTATGAGGATAACAAAAAGATTAGGTGATGAAAGATTGAATATCAGATTGGAGGGAGAGAGTATGGAGGAGGTGAACGTATTCAGATATTTGGGAGTGGACGTGTCAGCGGATGGGTCTATGAAAGATGAGGTGAATCATAGAATTGATGAGGGAAAAAGAGTGAGTGGTGCACTTAGGAGTCTGTGGAGACAAAGAACTTTGTCCTTGGAGGCAAAGAGGGGAATGTATGAGAGTATAGTTTTACCAACGCTCTTATATGGGTGTGAAGCGTGGGTGATGAATGTTGCAGCGAGGAGAAGGCTGGAGGCAGTGGAGATGTCATGTCTGAGGGCAATGTGTGGTGTGAATATAATGCAGAGAATTCGTAGTTTGGAAGTTAGGAGGAGGTGCGGGATTACCAAAACTGTTGTCCAGAGGGCTGAGGAAGGGTTGTTGAGGTGGTTCGGACATGTAGAGAGAATGGAGCGAAACAGAATGACTTCAAGAGTGTATCAGTCTGTAGTGGAAGGAAGGCGGGGTAGGGGGTCGGCCTAGGAAGGGTTGGAGGGAGGGGGTAAAGGAGGTTTTGTGTGCGAGGGGCTTGGACTTCCAGCAGGCATGCGTGAGCGTGTTTGATAGGAGTGAATGGAGACAAATGGTTTTTAATACTTGACGTGCTGTTGGAGTGTGAGCAAAGTAACATTTATGAAGGGATTCAGGGAAACCGGCAGGCCGGACTTGAGTCCTGGAGATGGGAAGTACAGTGCCTGCACTCTGAAGGAGGGGTGTTAATGTTGCAGTTTAAAAACTGTAGTGTAAAGCACCCTTCTGGCAAGACAGTGATGGAGTGAATGATGGTGAAAGTTTTTCTTTTTCGGGCCACCCTGCCTTGGTGGGAATCGGCCGGTGTGATAATAATAAAATATATATATATATACATATACATATATATATATATATATATATATATATATATATATATATATATATATATATATATATATATATATATATATATATATATATATATATGCAAAACAACCACTCTGAAAGAATAGAGAAATTCCAAGCGCTTTCGTGACTACTCACATTATCAAGGAACTATGAAAGTAAAGCATCCAAGGAAGCTAGCTATATAAGGGGTCTGGCCAGCACCTCACTATCAGATCCCACAACGGTTAAACACCTGACGCGCGCCGACCCAACTTGGATAGGTCCTTTGCACAACTCACCCACAAACTATTCTACCCTAGAAAATTTAAAAATTATTATTTGTGGGTGAGTTGTGCAAAGGACCTATCCAAGTTGGGTCGGCGCGCGTCAGGTGTTTAACCGTTGTGGGATCTGATATTGAGGTGCTGGCCAGACCCCTTATATAGCTTCCTTGGATGCTTTACTTTCATAGTTCCTTGATAATGTGAGTAGTCACGAAAGCGCTTGGAATTTCTCTATTCTTTCAGAGTGGTTGTTTTGCATATTCTGAAATCACCTGTTTACTGTGATCTTATTGCATATATAGAAATATATATATATATAGAAATATATATATATATATATATATATATATATATATATATATATATATATATATATATATATATATATATATTATATATATATATATATATATATATATATATATTATATATATATATATATATATATATTCGGCACGACATATATATATATATATAATGTGAATATAATGCAGAGAATTCGTAGTTTGGAAGTTAGGAGGAGGTGCGGGATTACCAAAACTGTTGTCCAGAGGGCTGAGGAAGGGTTGTTGAGGTGGTTCGGACATGTTGAGAAAATGGAGCGAAACAGAGTGACTTCAAGAGTGTATCAGTCTGTAGTGGAAGGAAGGCGGGGTAGGGGTCGGCCTAGGAAAGGTTGGAGGGAGGGGGTAAATGAGGTTTTGTGTGCGAGGGGCTTGGACTTCCAGCAGGCATGCGTGAGCGTGTTTGATAGGAGTGAATGGAGACAAATGGTTTTTAATATTTGACGTGCTGTTGGAGTGTGAGCAAAGTAACATTTATGAAGGGGTTCAGGGAAACCGGCAGGCCGGACTTGAGTCCTGGAGATGGGAAGTACAGTGTCTGCACTCTGAAGGAGGGGTGTTAATGTTGCAGTTTAAAAACTGTAGTGTAAAGCACCCTTCTGGCAAGACAGTGATGGAGTGAATGATGGTGAAAG
>NC_091307.1:1353543-1358543 GCF_038502225.1 Cherax quadricarinatus
AAACAGTTGCAGGTTTCTGTTTCACAGTCATCTGGCAGGACGGTAGTACTTCCCTGGGTGGTTGCTGTCTACCAACCTACTACCTACATACATATACATATGTTTATATATATATATATATATATATATATATATATATATATATATTATATATATATTAATACATATATATATATATATATATATATATATATATATATATATATATTATATATATATAATATATATATATATGTATATATATATATATATATATATATATATATATATATATATATATATATATATATATATATATATATAAATGACCTTGACGAGGGAATCACTAATGATATGAGTAAATTCGCTGATGACACGAAGATAGGTAGGACATTTGATTCACACGTAGATGTCACGGAACTTTTGGAGGATTTAGTCAAAATCAATTAGTGGTTAGAAAAGTGGCAGATGCAGTTCCGTGTAGATAAATGCAAAGTTCTGAAGCTCGGGAATGTTCTTAACCCTAGCACTTATAAGCTAAACAATGTGGAACTTAGAGATACAGAATGCGAAAGGGAGTAAAAAATAAAGGGAAAAAAATATTAAGAGAGTTTCTGTTTTGACAGCACAATATAACACGGGGAAGGACTGTCTTGACTATTGCACAGACTCCTCTGTGGCCAGTGTTGGAGTGATTGATAGTAATTGATAGTGATTGATTTCACATCTGTAGTGTTATCTGTGGCATCACAGTTTGCCCTGATTATCCAGACTAGGTCGGTTGCACTCTTATTCATATAATGTCAGTTTGGGCGTTTGTAAATTTTAGCATAATGCTTTCCATTAGCTTAATGAATGCAATTTTAAATATTAAACAAAAGCTTTAATTACTGCTAAGTTTAGTTATACTAAATACTCCTTTTTATGTTCTCTAATATTTCATGTATTTTCCTTTGATCACAAGTCAAAGGGAAACGACATCGAAGGATGTGAAAAGTAAGATACAAGACAAAGTGTAATCTCTTGGTATTCTGTGCAAGCTTATGTCACAAGGGGAATTTATAGAAGATTTTTATAGTTTTACGTTGGGACGTTGTGGTTTCTATTGCTTTAATATGAAAATGAGGATACTTTGGAGTATGAGAAGAAGAGAAAGTGGAAGAGAATATAGGAGACTATTAATTGAAAATGAGAGGAAAAGAGAGAAAATGGTGAAGCAGAGGATGGAAAAACGGTGATGCTAAAGGAGAGGAAGAAAGAATAGTGGAAAGAGAGAGATCAGGAAAAGGAAGAAGCAATGAAACTACAAATGAAACAGTGAGAAGCATCCCTTGCATGTAATTCCTCAGCTGTTTCTCTCTCCTTTTTATTTCAGAGGTCATTTGCTTTTTCTATATTTTAATTTTTCATTTATTTTTAAGCTGGGTCATCCTCTTACCAAGGCATTGTAAGCAGCCTGACTTGAGTGTGTAATGAGGGAACACCAGGAATTACGCTTCATTACCCTAAAAGTTGAATCTCAGTTAAAACTCTTCAATAATCGGGTTATTTACAGTTGAAACAACTGGAAGAGAACTAGGGAGAGAGAGAGAGAGAGAGAGAGAGAGAGAGAGAGAGAGAGAGAGAGAGAGAGAGAGAGAGAGAGAGAGAGAGAGCTTGCTGAGTCTTACCTGGTCTCTTATCAAGTTTCCTTTTGAAGATGATATTGATGACAATTACTCTCTTATTTGAATGAGACGAGATTGAAAAGTTTTGAACTCTTTATAGAATTATTTTACACTGACTATTCCTTGGAACAGTTATGGAAACGTTTACCATGACTAAAAGGTTTTCGGGTGTAAAGCATCATAAATATTTCTCGCCCTTTATGCAGGTATTGCAGTTTGAGGAATTCCTTTTATTCCCAATAATATTTGTGCTTGAATAGATGTGGACAGTAATTTTTTTTTTGTATGCTAGATTTGCAATTTATAAAGAATAAAATTTGGGTTGCTGGTGTACAGCAACACTCCAGGTTAGAAAATATTTTTTTAAGATTTCCATTGGTTGGTAACATCTATTTTGACAAAGATTTTTATCATTAGTGTCCTTGCATCAATGAATGTGCTCGCATCAGGAGTGACAGACCCAGTGGACTCCTTGGGTCCCTGATGTTTGAAGCATGGTGGTGTAGTGGACTAAGGCATCGTGGATTTTGGAGGGGTTCCCGAGAGTGAAGCTGGTTAAAATGTCGAAGGTTCAATCCCCGGCTAGTCGCAGCATTGTTACTTGCATATATATATATATATATATATATATATATACATATATAAATATATATATATATACATATAGAAATATATATATATATATATATATATATACATATATATATAAATATATTATATATATATACATATATAAATATATATATATATATATATATACATATATAAATATATTATATATATATATATACATATATAAATATATATATATATTTTATATAAATATATATACATATATATACATATATATACATATATATATATAATATATGTATATATATATATATATATATATATATATATATATATATATATATATATATATGTATATATATATATATATATAAATATATGTATGTATATATACATATATACATATATATATATATATATATATATATATATATATATACATATATATATATATATATATATATATATGTACATATATATATATAAATATATATATATATATATATATATATATATATATATATATATATACATATATATATATATATATATAATATATATATATATATGTATATATATGTATATATATATATACATATATATACATATATATATATATATATATATATATATATATATATATATATATATATATATATACATATATATATATATATATATATATATATATATATATATATATATATATACATATATATATATATATATACATATATATATATATATATATATATATATATATATATATATATATATATATATATATATATATATATATATATGTCGTGCCGAATAGGCAGAACTTGCTATCTTGGCTTAAATAGCAACGCTCATCTTGCCATATAGGACAAGTGAAAATTTGTGTATGCAATAATATCCCTAAAATCATTCTGAACCTAACGAAAAAAATATATTTGATTGTGTTTGTTTAGTACTAAATTATTGTAAACATATTTAAAATGCATTTAGTTGGGTTAGGCTAAAATAAATTGCTCTTGTTATAATAAGGTTAGGTAAGTTTTCTAAGATTCTTTTGGTGCAAAATTAAAAAAAAATTATATTAACATTAATGAAAAAAATATATCTTTAAACGTATCAGAGAAAATTTCAGAAAGTATTTAATTTTAAATGAGTTCTTGCTAATTGACCAGTTTTACATATTCGGCACGACATATATATATATATATATATATATATATATATATATATATATATATATATATATATATATATATATATATATATATATATATATATATGTATATATATACATATATATATATATATAAATATATATACATATATATATATATATATATATATATATATAAATATATAAAGATATATATATATATATATATATGTATGTATATATATATACATATACATATATATATATATATATTTATATATACAAGGAGAATAGAAGCATCAGGGAAGAGAGAGGTGAAGGTTTATAAACTAAAAGAGGAGGCAGTTAGGGTAAGATATAAACAGCTATTGGAGGATAGATGGGCTAATGAGAGCATAGGCAATGGGGTCGAAGAGGTATGGGCTAGGTTTAAAAATGTAGTGTTAGAGTGTTCAGCAGAAGTTTGTGGTTACAGGAAAGTGGGTGCAGGAGGGAAGAGGAGCGATTGGTGGAATGATGATGTAAAGAGAGTAGTAAGGGAGAAAAAGTTAGCATATGAGAAGTTTTTACAAAGTAGAAGTGATGCAAGGAGGGAAGAGTATATGGAGAAAAAGAGAGAAGTTAAGAGAGTGGTGAAGCAATGTAAAAAGAGAGCAAATGAGAGAGTGGGTGAGATGTTATCAACAAATTTTGTTGAAAATAAGAAAAAGTTTTGGAGTGAGATTAACAAGTTAAGAAAGCCTAGAGAACAAATGGATTTGTCAGTTAAAAAATAGGAGAGGAGAGTTATTAAATGGAGAGTTAGAGGTATTGGGAAGATGGAGGGAATATTTTGAGGAATTGTTAAATGTTGATGAAGATAGGGAAGCTGTGATTTCGTGTATAGGGCAAGGAGGAATAACATCTTGTAGGAGTGAGGAAGAGCCAGTTGTGAGTGTGGGGGAAGTTCGTGAGGCAGTAGGTAAAATGAAAGGGGGTAAGGCAGCCGGGATTGATGGGATAAAGATAGAAATGTTAAAAGCAGGTGGGGATATAGTTTTGGAGTGGTTGGTGCAATTATTTAATAAATGTATGGAAGAGGGTAAGGTACCTAGGGATTGGCAGAGAGCATGCATAGTTCCTTTGTATAAAGGCAAAGGGGATAAAAGAGAGTGCAAAAATTATAGGGGGATAAGTCTGTTGAGTGTACCTGGTAAGGTGTATGGTAGAGTTATAATTGAAAGAATTAAGAGTAAGACGGAGAATAGGATAGCAGATGAACAAGGAGGCTTTAGGAAAGGTAGGGGGTGTGTGGACCAGGTGTTTACAGTGAAACATATAAGTGAACAGTATTTAGATAAGGCTAAAGAGGTCTTTGTGGCATTTATGGATTTGGAAAAGGCGTATGACAGGGTGGATAGGGGGGGCAATGTGGCAGATGTTGCAAGTGTATGGTGTAGGAGGTAGGTTACTGAAAGCAGTGAAGAGTTTTTACGAGGATAGTGAGGCTCAAGTTAGAGTATGTAGGAAAGAGGGAAATTTTTTCCCAGTAAAAGTAGGCCTTAGACAAGGATGTGTGATGTCACCGTGGTTGTTTAATATATTTATAGATGGGGGTTGTAAGAGAAGTAAATGCGAGGGTCTTGGCA